>NC_083485.1:2546813-2615536 GCF_030014155.1 Tachysurus vachellii | reverse complement strand
TTGGACAGGAATTGAAGTAAAGCTAAATTTGTAAAACGGCTTTATGCATGAGGTATTTAGAAAAACTCACAAAACACTTAATTTCTAGCTTTTTGCTATACACCATTGTGTATTGAGAAAAAGTATGTCGTGTGTGTAGGTGATGGATGACACTAGGGTGAGCTCCATGTCCGAGTGGCTAAATTCTGATATTTTCATCATATTTGTGGTTTTCCTGCTGCTCACAATTATTGCCATCGTTGCTGTCTGTTGCATCTTAAGACGTCGTCATACACACGAGTACCGTCTCACACACATACACACATTTACACATACACATGCCAACCTGACACACACTCACTTGATTGCCGCTTGTTTTTCTCTCATGTTCTATCTCTCAGGAAAATGGCAGAAGTTGAGATCATTCCACCTGCCAATTCAAGTCCAAACAATAATCCTAGATTCACCTTGAGGATCCTAACAGAACAGAAACATGCCTCAGAGATCATTCACATGTTAACAGGACAAATTCGCTCTATAGATGCTGTGTGCACCACTGACCCTGGTGTCTCTGATGTACATGCTGAGGTTATCGAGATTTCTCACGATCAGTCTCAGATACACACTTTGGCTTCGCGTTACACCGAAACAGACAGCACACTCCACACTGCACAGCAGGCCACCTCTCTTAACTTGCAAACTACCACTGTTATTATACATCCTGTGCCTGATACAGTTAGCTTAACTGGGGTTACTGATGAGGATGATAGTTATGATGAATGTACCGATGAAACTCAGCTGTAATATACAGCTTTATCATAAGAGACTTCATACAAAGCAATGAACGTAAATGTTGTACTGTTAAAATGTTTTTTCTTTGTCTTGTGTTTTGTGTACAGAAAACAGTTTTATTTATGGAGGGTTTTATTTAAATTTACCAGAAGGAGTTTTCAATGTCAGCATTTTGTTGCAGTCAGTAAGTATTACAACAAAGTATAGTCAACAGCGGGATTTCACTTAAAATAATTTATGTTCAGGTGATGTATTGAGGCTTGTTATTGTTTCCACCCTGAAATTAATACCATAAAAAAAATTAATTTACTGATGAAAAGTCATTATTTTATCCTATTTAACTAAATGTTGTGGAATCTCTATGAAGCAGTGTAGTGATCATTTGTCAAATGAAATCAAATAAATGAATCAAACTTAACTCCAAAATAATCACCAAGATACACCATGGTTTGTGGTTTACGCAGTTAAAGGATTGAGTCCAAGCCAGATGACATGTTTGGTGAGCTTTATTAAAGGATTTGCAGGCAAACAAACAATTTTGCATCTCCTGCTCCTTGTGCCCAACTGGCTTGACAAAACTGGTTTAAAAAAAAACAAAAACAAAAAAAAAACATAGGCCCACCCAGGTGCATTCTGGGCTGACACAACTAAACCCTTTTTATCCCCTAGGTGCACATGGCCTAACCCAATAGAAAAGAAATACTAACCAATCAAATTAGAAGAATAATAAGAAAAGTAAACATATTCTAATTAACATAAATGAACAAAAAAGACAAAAAAATAAACTACTTAACAAATAAACTAAATTTTAACATTACACAAACAAAAATAAACAAATAGCTCATACAAGCAGTTTAGTTTTTTCCTTTCTATCTTCAAGCAAGTTTCTAAAAATACAACTAAGAAAAAATAAATTTAAAACAGACACATACTGAAACATACTGACTGAAGTTTTATTTCTTAAACACTAGTATAAAGTACTTAATGGTATACATAGTAATGGTTCATATACTGTAGCACTGGCTTTCTTTTCCTTTTTGTAGCCCTTGCCATCCTCATTGTGTTTGCTTTTAGATGCCCATCTAATCAGCAGTCACACAGAGATTATAATAAAAAACACTGCAAGTATTCTGACCATTTGTCTTTGGTCACAGTGGCACAAAACAAGTGAGCATTTCAAGTTATAATGGATGATAAAACTATAAACCCCTGTTAAAACTATAGACTTGTTTTTTTAGGTTTTTTATAGATTAAACTATAGACTAAAAATTAATTTTGTCTATTTTCATTGAACTATGTTCGGACCACTATATATTTGCGTTTTGGATCCTCCAGGGTCAGTTGGACCCGGCCACATTTAGTGGGGCAATAGGTCACACATTTCCAGCGCAATGAACATACATACAGGCACAAAAATTCACACATAAAATGTCCACTAACACATGCACCCAAAACACACACTCACATGCACACACACAAATAGGGCATTGCATTTCATTAGGCCTCCAGGAAAAAAAAAGCTACATATTTGTAAATATTTCACACTTTTGATATGCCTTTGCCTAGCAGAGGGCAAAATATGATCTACCGAAATGATGCTACACACACGCACACACAAATGTACCAAATGTAAGGCTGATCACACAGAATGGTGATAATTGTATAATTTTTGATTTATAAGCATTCAAGTCAATTTGACCTGGAAAAAAACAGGTTTTATTATTTGCTGACATTAAAAATAGTCAAAATGGTTTCAAAACAATCTCCTGGCTTTGAAATATACCAGCCTGTAATTGCGCATCAACTTTCGTGCCTCTGTAGTAAAAATAATTCAAAATTTCTGTTTTTTTTTTTTTACTAAAAAATGAGGCATGTTTGTATATAAATAAGGTTTATTATACCAAATATTATTATTTTTTTTTGCAAAATATATGTTAATATGTTGGAAACAATTTAGACTAATAAAAGGCTATCATATATACTTCATTTTTTATAAGCAGTCAAAACAGACAAGGTCAAGTTGACTCGGTGCTCCTAATTTGCATAGGAATTCAGGTAAGGAAAACAGGAGGGTTAATGTAAACATTAAGGATACACATATCCACATGAACCTTTCTCAGTTTATAGATTGAGATAATGCTATTAAATTATGCAATGTAGAAGATATGTCAATATGTGGTGCAACTTGCATAACATCAAACCACTGGAGTGCAAAATAATACAATAAATGCATTTCTGATGCTGTTCTACATATAAGATATACTCTTAACTTTTAGGAAATACTGTATAACAAATTAAAAACCCAATCATAAAAATGTATATCAAACATCTTAATGTCTATACAATTAAAATTGGGAGGATCAATCCAGACTCAATTCATCCACTAAGTGAGGCTCTTTCTCCTTAAGGACTTTATAGGCTTCTGCTTTCACAACTCTTCCTCCTGCATTGAGACAACTGTACAGGAGCCTCATTTGCTCACATGATGTTGATGCTGCATGAATTTTATTGTACTTTTCATCAGTAATCATCATCTTGCTTTTTAAACAGTCTGCTATCTCCATTACCGAAGAAACTCTCTGAATGAGCTGGTCCATGTGTCGATCCATAAAGTCAGCACCTAAAATGCAAATGTAAAGGTTACACATTTTAATAATGTACACAATATTTATATATTTTTTTTTGTGTTTTTAGAAATGTTCCATGTTACATTTGCAGGACAATTTAATGTGTAAGACAGCTGAGTGTCCTAATTACAGTGGGAAACTAAAAACTAAAATTTACATGCAGCCTTACCTGTGGTATCTGATGTGGGTGTGGGTGTGGCTGCATCTGTACCTGTTTTGGCAAGTGAGATAATAAGACTTTAACAATACCTAATTAATGCACACCTAGAGCAAAAATAAAGTATTTAGTAACTGTGAAACCACTTGACTTGACTGCCATTGATACCTTATATACACACTAACAAGCCAGAAACCAACATTTAATCAACCATTTTTTTATTCAGTTACTCACTCAAAACTGATTACACTTAGGTCCTGTTTACTCTTGATTTCACAAAAATCCAAAATAACAGCAAATAATTACCCTCATCATGAATTCTTTTATCCTTGAAATAGCCCAATATTCCTAATTACCCATATTTTATATATCCTGGTAGTTTCTTTATATATGTGGTAATATAAAAACATTTGCTTACCTGCAAGCAAGACCAAACGGGGCTCCCAAACTTCCTGGTTATTTTTATCCAAAAGACCTACAGTGACTTTATCAACCTCAGTTTTACATAACATCTCAAATGTAGGATGATAGTTTGGGCCATAGTCACAATCAAACTTCTCAATCTAAGGAAATAGGTAACGCAGAGTTTATTTCAGAATGAATATTAACCAAGGTCAACTATGATTCATATAACTATGAGCTGTACCCTACCGTGGGTTGTAAGACATATTCATGGTCAGTATCTTTACAACATGGCCTGTATTTTTTGCCAGAAGTCAGTTTACATTTGGAGCTTGTCTCAATGTATGTCATGCTCCTATGCTGTTTGTGCACCTTCAAGGGAAACCAAATGAAATAGTGTTCACTTTAAAAGCTAAAATCTAGAAATAGATTTTTAGAAAAACAGCAGTACATATTTTAGTCACTTCCCATGATGACCAAATCATGTAATAAAATAAATATTTAACACTACTTATTAAAGCTGATTACCTCTTCAACTGGCACATTGCCTGGCAAAAGATGTATATGCAGTTTACTCATCCCGGAATCTCCATATTTTTTTTTATAGAACAAAATCACTTGGGCTTTGACGGGATATTTTAGGGAGATATATTTCAAGAGGCCGTATAAGGAGAGACCTTGAATGTCTATGATGACATGTGTGTTTGTTACTTTTAGTGGCTGAATAAGTTCCACATTACCACCAGTCACATGTGCTGCATTCAATTTAACCTCATCTGTACCTGTAACATATAAAGAAACAGAACCAGGCATGATAGATAATAATGACAACATGATTTGGATAATATTTTACCCCAGTAGTTTACAAATAAATTTTCTACAATGGAGGATCTGGTATACTAGATTTATTATTGTATGCACTTAATTTCATAATTACAGTTGAGTTACTTTCAATGTGCAAATTTGTAATCAGACCTCAGATGCTACTGATAACCAAACTATTTAGAAAGCGCTATTTAGAGAGTTACACATACAGGACAGAGTTTGCCACTCTCTGACAGTTTGATGTAATTACAATACTGTATGTCCACACTGAGGGTTTTTGTTTGTTTGTTTGTTTGTTGAAGATAGCATCATATTCTGAGACAGTGCTTACCTAAACGACCAAATATTTTAAAGGCCAAAGCTTTATCTTTCAACAGTCCAGGAAAGGCAAATTTTTCTAATAAATACTTAGATATTTTTTCCTTCATTTGTCAAATCTAAAAAGCTATGGTATAATAACATAGTTTATATCTCACATATAATCATTCTCATGAACTGACTTTACAGCAGTAAAAATATTAGTTATGAAATATTAGTTTGGATGTAATTGATCTTTTTCGCCTGACAGTGGACTGTGAGGAATAGTAAAAATCCATCATTTTGCTATGAATATAGTTCTGCATCCAGGTATTATTAAGACACTGTGTAATTTTACCTTTATGTTTTTGATTACAAACCAATCTATGTACAGTGTCTACTGTTCTTTATCATTTCAAATTGTCATTCAAAGTAACATTTAATACATCACTGCAAAATGTCATACAGTATTCACAAACAATTAATGTTTATAAAAATCTTTCATATTTTTCCATAAATTTATAAAAGATATCTATGAGTCTACTTACAGATCTCACAATGTGGTAGATGCAGATGACGGATAGAGCCTTCATGGCAGGCGATACTGTACAAAGGTCCTGCAGGCTGCAGTTGTCCTAGTCCATCCAAGTAACTGCTGTCCCAGGACACTATTCTGTACAGCACTTCCCCTTTCCCATCCATCTCAAACACAAGATTGGTCAATTTGCACATAAACTGACCAGCATGATGGCAGAGGAACCTCAAAATAATAGGAAAATAATAGGAAAATAATAGGAATAAGATGTCCTGCTATAATATTGTCAGCAATCAATAGTTTGTTTTAGGGGTGGACAAAAAACATTTCCTCTCAGAATAGTGAAGCCTGCTATGCCACCAGGTACAATACTGCTACTGGTATGTTTTGCAAGCATGTATGGGTATGAGGTCCAAACATTTTGAATTGTACCGCAGCAGGCAGTGGATTCGATTTTCAATATACATACAAATAACCTCTTTTTGCTTTGCAGTAATGACTAGTGTTTTATTGCGGGCACTATAAATAAAATCCTAAAAGCTTGGACATGAAATTGATTTCTTCTGAATGACTTACTACCCTTGGAAATAAAGAGGCATGTTACCTATATTCATCTTTGTTCTTATTCCCAGCATAGTTTTCAACTAGTTCTGGAATGAAGACCTGTGTAAAAAAAGAAGAAATGAAGTCTGTGAAAAAAGAAGTAGACCACGTGTGGATAGTCTCACATATTATGCACACAAGCATGCATGCACTCATATATATATATATATATATATATATATATATATATATATATATATATATATATATATAAATATATATTCTGAAATCAACATCTTCAGAGATTTTCTATGGTTTTTAAGCTAGGTGACGGTGTTGGCCACTGTAGAATCGTCTAGGACCTGCAACTAAACCTTTGGTGGAATGTGAGGTATGGATATGATTATTGTCCTGTTGGAAGAACCAGTGGCGCCCAAGCTTCAGCTTCCTCACAGACAGCATGAGGTGTCTTCTAGGATTTCCTGATACTTCAAAAAATGAATCAATTTTGCCTTCTACAATCTCCAGAGCATTACAGAGTCAGCACCATGCTTGACTATAGGCAGAGTGTTCTTTTTATCATCCGCTTAATTCTTCTTCCTTCAGCATATCACTGATCCATCAGGCCAAAAAGTTCTAGTTTTTGCCACAGAACAGAATCCCAAAATGTCTAGGACTGGTTCTGGTTCTTAGAAATCTGGTGACATAGTGTAAACAATGTTCCTTTACTTCTGAACTTCCAAACTATGTCTCTAGATCTATGTCTCAGAGACGCTTCCAAAAGTGTCAGTGTGTATCCTATTCTTGAAGATGTTTGCTGCAGTGTACACTAAACTATGCTCATGATGCTCAGATATCTACGTCTATGTGATATCTATATCACAGTCTAATCTATTTAATCTGATCAATAAATATATTATTTATTCAGCATCAAGACACTATCACTATCAGAAAAAGGGGTTAATACTTGAGGTTCCTTACACATTCACTCTGTGAAGTTATCGAAAACAGTGTGAAACTTTTATGCACGATGCCAAATGTAAATTGTTTCAAGTACAAAATGTGGAAAGTAACTTTCTCTGGTTAAAACTTTTGAGTGAGGAGGAACAGGAGGAGCACTGCCATAGTCCTACAAAATGGCATTCAGCAGGCTACTTTATAGAACGGGGCACAGAAGCCTTTATCATCACCACACATACATTACAGCACAGTGGAATTCTTTTCCTCACATACCCCAAATAACGAGGTTGGGGTCAGAGTGCAGGGGCAGCTATGATACAGCGCCCCTGGAGCAGGGAGGGTTGAGGGCCTTGCTCAAGAGCCCAGCAGTGGCAGCTTGGCTGTGCTGGGCCTTGAACCCCGATCAACAACCCAAAGTTGTTGTTTATGTTATGTGTTTATGTTTATACTTATATAAAGTGTTATTTGAGTGACAAGTGATTTAAGTATTAAGTACAAAAAAATGAGCCTTTACCTGAATTCCTAAATCTCCTGTGTAAAACAACAGAGGAAACATTTTAGAAAAAACACAAGGAGAAAAATCTGTGTATACAAATAAAAATGCCTCAGAGTTAAATCTCAAATTAAACTGACCTCTGACTAATTGTTCCATTGAATAGGATTGTTCATTAAGTGTCATTCAGCTACTTACTGTAGCTCTCAGTATGTGTATGTATGTCAGATTTCTGTGCCTGCAAAACTACTGTTCTGTCTGTAATCGCAGTCTGTTGTGTTCACTACACTATAATCATGATGTTCATACAGTATATCTATATGGTTTAATGTATTCCAACTGTACAAAATCTATATTATTCATGCATTATCAAGACATCACTAGCGTAGAAAAGGGGTTTATACTCACCACTTATTTCAGTCTGTGAAAGTAAATAAAACTGTGAAGATTTTATGAAATTTGTTTTATACCTATATGTAGATTCTGTGAAACAAACATATATAAGTTTATAAAACATCATCCTTTACCATTTGTGTGATGTTGAGTTATCTACTTACCTTTGAAAAAAGGTCTGTGTAAAGCAACAGAGAGAAAAGTAAGGTTAGATAAAATACAGTGAGAAAAACCTATGATTTACAGTCATAATAGGTGTTTAAGGTTATAGGTTAGGAAAATAAGTGACTGTGTCGGTCTGGAAAATTATTGTGTTGGCCTGAGTGGTTGCTGGTGGCAGTTGTGCAGTCAGTGGACCTGGACACAGGGAAAGACGAATCTGGGCAAGGCAGTCTCAGGGAGTGTCATTGCCATCTGAGAGTAAAAGTGACAAAACGCTCCGCAAGTAGGGAGCCAAAGCATGTTCAATCCATTGTAGTCTGCATGCACATTTACTCTCTGAGTGTTCTCCACAATTGTAGAGGCCCATGACATCAGCAATTGGCCACCAGACATTTGTAGTCGAGCGTCCCCTTGTAGTCGAGCGTTTCCTTTTTGTGTGTAGATCTCTGGGCTGCAGTCACAACACCCACCTTAGCTATGAGCCAGCTGTAGTTCTGGGTTTGGTCATTGCACTCCACAGGAGTGGCCGTCAGCAGGGCCGTCAGCTTTGCCCTGCTGAGCCCCCACCCAGGGTTCCAACAAGAAACGAGAAGTCCTGAGGTCTTTGATGGCCCATTTAATGGCTAGGTTTCTTTCCTGACAGCAGCATAGCGGTTTTTGGAGAGAGTCAGCTCCCTACTGTTATACAGGACTGGGTTCTCTATACTGCTAATGTCTTGAGACAATGTGGCACCAAGCCCTGTTTCAGAGGTGTCTGTTTGAACAAATGGAATTTGGTGGAATTTTTTTATGGTTTGCACAAAACCATCAACCTTGTTAGGACCCTCTTTAAATCATGGATTGCCTCCTTTCTCTCTTCATTCTACTGCACCTAGTCTGTTTGGCCTTTCTTAGCTAGGTCTGAGAGGGGAAGCTTGGGAGGTGAAATTTGGGTCAAAGCATCTCTGTAGTGCCTGGCTAGTTTTTGGAAGATAGACCAGGTATTGCCCCTCAGTCCAGGTGGAACTTACTCAGGTTGGTCATCAGACCGGGCTTCCAGAGTTGTTTCAGGAACTTCAAATGGTGGCACATACAGTGGTGTGAAAAAGTGTTTGCCTCCTTCATGATTTTTCATTTTTTTGCACGTTTGTCACACTTTAATGTTTCAGATCATCAAATAAATTTAAATATTAGTCAAAGATAACACAAGTAAACACAACATGCAGTTTTTAAATGACGGTTTTTATTATTTTTAATATAATATAATATAATATAATATAATATAATATAATATAATATAATATAATATAATATAATATAATATATAATTTAATATTATTATTAACAAAATCCAAACCCACATGGCCCTGTGTGAAAAAGTGTTTGCCCCCCTGTTAAAACATAACTGTGGATTATCACACCTGAGTTCAGTGTCTATAGCCACACTCACACACTTACATAAGACCTGACTGACAAAGTAAAGTAGACCAAACGATCCTCAAAAGCTACACGTCATGCCGAGATCCAAAGAAACTCAGGAATGAGTTTTGGACTTTTTCAAATGAGAAAGAAAGCAATTGAGATCTATTAGTCTGGAAAAGGTTATAAAGCCATTTCTAAAGCTTTGGGACTCCAGCAAACCACATTGAGAGACATTATCCACAAATGGTGAAAAAATGAAACAGCGGTGAACCTTCCCAGAAGTGGCCGGCCAACCAAAATTACCCCAAGCAACAACGCATCCAAGATATCACAAAAGACCCCACGACAAAATCCAAAGAACTGCGGGTCTCACTTGCCTCAGTTAAGGTCAGTGTTCATGACCCCACCATACGAAAGAGACTGGGCCAATATGGTTCCAAGTCAAAAAACGCTGCTGAGCAAAAAATACATAAAGGCTTTTCTCAGTTTTGCCAGAAAATACCTTGATGATCCCCAAGACTTTTGGGAAAATACTCTGTGAACTGATGAGACAAAAGTTTAACATTTTTAAAGGTGTGTGTCCCATTACATGTGGCATAAAAGTAACACTGCATTTCAGAAAAAGAACATCATACTAAGAGTAAAATATGGTGGTGGAAGTGTGATGGTCTGGGGCTGTTTTGCTGCTTCAAGACCTAGAAGACTTGCCATGATAAATGGAACCATCAATTCTGCTGTCTACCAAAAAATCCTGAAGGACAATGTGCCGCCATCTGTTCGCGATCTTGGGTTCTGCAGCAGGACAATGATCCAAAACACACCAGCAAGTCCACCTCTGAATGGCTGAAGAAAAAAATTTGGACTTTGGCGAGGCCGAGTCAAAGTCCTGACCTGAATCCTATTGAGATGCTGTGGCAGGACCTTAAAAAGGCGGACCATGCTTGAAAACCCTCTGATGTGGCTGAATAACAATTCTGCAAAGATGAATGGACCAAAATTCCTCCACAGTGCTGTAACAGACTTATTGCCAGTTATCACAAATGCTTGATTGCAGTTCTTGCTGCTAAGGGCGGCCCAACCAGTTATTAGGTTTAGGGGACAAACACTTTTTTCACACAGGGCCGTGTAGGTTTGGATTTTGTTTTCCCTTAATAATAAAAACCTTCATTTAAAAACTGCATGTTGTGTTTACTTGTGTTATCTTTGACTAATATTTAAATTTGTTTGATGATCTAAAAAATTAAAGTGTGACAAACATGCAAAGAAATTTAAAACCAGGAAGGGGGCAAACAATTTTTCACACCACTGTATGTTCTGACCAGGTGGAGGAGTGTATGATGGTATTGTCCATGTAGGCAGCAGCGAAGAGGCAGTGTGGGTGCAAGACAATGTACATCAACTGGACCACTACTCCCAGTTGGGTCTTCACATGTTGCTGGACCATGTGTGTCAGGCCAAGGACTGTGGACAAAACATACATTAACTGGTCCACTAGCTCTGTCAACTCACGGTTGTGCAGGTGTTTGCTGACCAGACTGCTGCAATCAATAGTTGACTGACAATTTATTCTCCCAAAGATTATAAAAATGGTCCTTGCAAATGTGTAAAGAATTTGCAGATGGAGCTCAGGAACAGAAGGAGTACTTGTCACTGGTGGTAACTCAAGAGACCAAGCTTGCCAGTTGTAGGCCTGCTGTTGTTCGGGTTGGGCTTCTTTCATGTGCCAAACGGGCCACTTGCTTAATCAGCTCCTCTACCCCTCAGGGGATTTGCGCATATTCAACCAATTGGAACAGTGTGTGGTACTCTACCATATCCGTGATGGGTGACAGTCCTCTGTGGGCCAGGACCTCTTTTTTGACAAGCTTAAAGTTGGCAAGAGCACAATAGAGAAATGTCATGGGGATCTGGTCTCAATCCTAATTGCGCCAACCCTCCACATATGACATGTAGTCACTTTGTGGATGAAATGTTGAGCATTGCAGGCAGGGGTGTGTTCAGATTCTGGAGGCCTAGCAGCTCTTCAGTCACTGTGGAGTCGAAGGACTAGCTCCTATATCAAAGACTGCTGCTGGAGACTACTCTCAAAAGATGTTGTACAATCTGCTCCATGGGTCAGGAGGAAGCCAGGGCTGAGTTCATGCCTGCATTCTCCACCAGTGTAGAAGCTCAGGGCTGCAAGTGGCTGAAGACATGGGACAGACCATATCATTCATATCAGACCAAACCTATTCTTACATTGTCTACAAGTACGCATTTATATTTTATTTTGCACATCTACATTTGAATTTGCACATCTTTACTTTAATTTGCACACTTATATTACAATTTGCACATACAACTGTCTATTATTTATGTGTCCATGTCTTACCATTGCTATATGTTTACACTGTGGAGCTCCTGTACTAGAAAAAATTCCTCGTATGTGGAAACATATTTGGCAATAAAGACCTTTCTGATTCTGATTCTGATTCTGATTGCCAGCAAGAGTTTATTTTCTTGCTGGCAAAGAACAGAAAAGGAGAGGGGAAAACGTAGAGAAAGTGGGAAGCGATGGTATACTGTCGCTGCTATCGGTGAGTGAGACAAAAGCATTAGTGGCAAGCCAAATCATGCTTACCTCTTTGCAGCCGGTGTGCTCTTCTATACTTTGCAGTTTTCTGAATGACAGTTTTACCATTTTTCTCGGTGGTTTTTACAGCTATGTAAACATTGCTGTTTAGGGTACAGTCAAAATGTTTTGTTTGCACACAAAGACTTCTTTAATGAAATATGTTATGGTATCTGAGTAACCCTTGACAGCATCATCAGAGTAGACTAAAAAATTTTAGATCATTTTGAGAGTAGGTACTTCCTGTTTCAGCTTCCAGAAGAATGGAAGAATGATCTAACTTGCCAAAAAGAAGGTGTGGGAGGGATTTGTAGAAGAGCGAGTAGCAACAGTCCAAAAAGCGGTCCCCATATTCCAACAAATTCTCTCAGTAACCGGTATGATCGAGACAGAAGCACAATGTATTCTAAATCATGGGAGCAAAAGGACTTGATATAGTGTATGTTCTTCAAAAACATAAAACATACACCACCTCCTCAGGTCTTTTGCCTGTCTGTCTATGCAGACACAAAGGATTCTGTGAGGCAGTAATCCTTTGTCACTCTGAGACAAGATATGCACTCTCAAAATGCAAAACTTTTTGTCCAGGATCCAGAACATTTGACAGTAGTTTGCTGGGTAATGAGGTACAGTTAGCTCTCCTTCCTCTTTTCTGGATATGCTCCTGTAGTCACGGGTGGGCAGCCTGCTACAGTGTTTGTAATCATATGGTCAGCATAGAGGAAAGTAAGGTTTGCAGTAGGGATGAGCCGGATACTCGGCTGAAACGAGTATCCGGTACGGATAAAGCACTTCTGCCGAGTACGAGTATTATACGAGTAATACGAGTCAATATCTGTGCTCGGATTGAATGAAAATCATCATTGGGTAGCTGATTGTGTGATAGGCTAGTCACAGAGCCCCTCCCCTACACACATACAAATGTATTGTGTTGTTGTGTCTCGCTCTGCTCACTCACAGTCACACACAGAACTGCTCTACCTCCGTGAAGTTGGCACCCCATAAAAAGAAATAATCACCAAAACTATGCCATTCGTTTGTGCTACGTTTGTGTTGTGAAAAATCCTTGGACCTTAAGGGAATACATTATAATATTATTATTATTATAGTATTATTATATTATGTTAATTATTATTATATTAATACCAAGGCAATATATATATATATATATATAAGTAATCAGAAGGTGGACTGTCTATTATAGTACCTCAGCAGACAGGAGAAGGAATAATGTCATAAGACACATGGTGTAATAATAATTTTAAGATAATAGAATTGAATAACCACACCGGAGTCAGAGGGAATGTTTATAGGTTTATTATAAACAATCTTAGTGATCAGAGGGAGAAGTAGGGGAGTAGTCTGGAGATCCAGGTCCATAATCAGAGGGAGGCGAAGGAATGTAATCTGGAGATCCAGAATGAGAGGAAGGAGATAGATATGAGGCACTGGGGGACGAGGAGGTGAAACGGGAGTCCCGAGCTCAGGGTCACAAAGCTCAACATGAGGACAGCCATCAGTTTGGGTTCTCTGGTCCACGAGGTTAGGCAGAGGGGTTTGAGTCGAAGAAGTGCTAGTAAGAGGCCCCCTCACAATATGGAACAGCAGATGAGGATGCTCGGGGAGGTCAGGAGAATAGAGCTGTTCCAGACATGTAATGAGCTCATGGGTGATATGAAGTAGCTGGAAGCGGCGACAGCTCGCCATGACATCAGCGGGCACTGGCCGTGGGTAGGGAGAAGGACGAGGATGGTGAGGTACGGACCTGATGGGGCGACTAGGATGAGCTGGCTGACCTCGAGGCGAAGGGTCTGAGGAGAGATAAGGGGAGTTAGAGGAGATAGAGGAACGGGAGCTTGAGAAAAGTGTAAACAAGCCCAGCCTGAGCAAGGACAGGCTGAGATCATAACATGAGATCAAAACAAAGTTGAAGCTTTTAGCAGTTTAGAGGAGTCATCAAAGAACTCCATTTTTTGTGTACACAAACAACATTGTAGTAGAAATAGCTTAACAAAAACGACAACAGTATAGCAGCAATAGTTTAGCAAGAGTTTTAGCAATAGTGACAATATAAGATGACAAATAGATAAGAGCTTTCTTTTAACATAATAACTTTTGACATAAACCAGACTCATAGAGTAACTTATAATTATTAAAAATCATGTATAGAAGAAAATAGCAAAGGAGAAACTTACCCATTGTAGTTGAATGAAGGATTAATCTTCAGGACGTCTGGCATGGAAAAACTGAGAGGCAAATGTAACTTTGACCAGGGAGTGAAGCTCTTTTTTGAGCACACTTTTTAATAACAAAAATTGTTGTTTAGACATAATTGTTATGTTGAACGAAGAAGACCCAGGGTCACAGGCCTGGGCTCCCGGACCTGGGCCCCGGGGAACTAAGGGGAGGAAAATCCATAAATGGGCATATGGGCAAAAGGTGAAGGAAAAACAAGGGGATTGTAAGGAACAGGACGTTACAAAACATATGAGATGATTCCGGTAAATAAGGTGACATAATGATAAGGTGATATGGGAACGGGCCTGTGAGGAGGGGAACCAATGAGGAGGCGCCTGGAAGCATATATATAGAGGAGAATTTTTGGGGCCAAATGTGTATGTGTAAAAAAACCGTTACTTTGCAGGACCGTCCTGAGGGTTTTTGTTTTTGCATGCCAATGCTCTTCATGAAGATGCTTTTTCTTTTGGGTTTTTGGGATTTCTTTTGTTACTTTCAACTTGGCAATTTCTCTTAGAGAATTGTTGGCTGATTGACCACAATAAAGAAGTTTGCTCATTCTCATCCAGGTCTGAGGAGCTTTCTCATTGTTTAATTTGTATTAATGTTAGTGCTATCAGTAAAGTAAGTTTAATTAAAAATTATAAAGTATAAAAATATTATAAAGTATATAAGTATAATTCACCCTGATATGTGTTGACTTGGAGACGGGCTCTAAGTTCCGACATTTGTGCTAATTTGTGCCGCAAAAACGAACGTTTGTGCTGGTTTGGTGTTTGAGATATTAAACATTGTTTTTTTGACCGTGTGACGTCACTTTCCACCCCACATCGCCCAAATCTCTCCAAACCGGTGGTGTTCGTTTGTGCTCGATTTGTGCCGGGTCGCGCCGCTAAAATAAACATTGAATCTAATTTCTAATCTAATTTGTTTCCTTAAAAATAGCTAACAGAATAAAATAGCAGGTAATAGCAATAACACCACCGGTTTGGAGAGATTTGGACGGCACGGGGTGGAGAGTGACGTCACAGCTCCAAATTGTTTTTGTTATTTCTAAGAAGGGGAAATATATTTGACGTTTATTTCAACGGCACACACCGGCACAAATCGAGCACAAACGAATGACACCAGTTTTGTGTGATTTAGACGAACTGGGGTGGAGAGTGACGTCATAGTTCCCGAAAATATTTTGGTTATATCTCAGGAAGGAAAACAGATACAGTGTTTGTTTTAACGGCACAAATGGGCACAAATCGGGCACAAACGAACTAAGCCGGTTTTGAGCGATTTGGGGTGGAAAGTGACGTCACACAGTCAAAAAAATAATGTTTAATATCTCAAACACCAAACCAGCACAAACCAGCACAAACGTAGCACAAACGAATGGCATAGTTTTGGTGATTATTTCTTTTTATGGGGTGCCATAAATGGGGTAACAGCTCTCTGTGTCTCCCTCAGTCACTCGGGTTCGCGGGTCTTTTCCGTTAACATTTAGGGTTTCTTCAGCTTTTTATTTCGGGTTGTAACGTTAATAATACGTACTTACTAACCAGTAGAGTTCTGGTAAACGTGGGTTCGTTCAGACATGGTGCTTGCTTGGTAGAATGTGACTCGCATTGCGTCTCTGCCTGTCGGAGATTTTTTTTCTTTTTTAAACCTTCAGCTGTCTCTAACCAGTAACCAGACACTGAGTGTCTGACACATTTTTGCTGTATTTCATAAAAACATAAAAGGTAGTAAGCTAGTGTTATAAATATTACAAATTAATTATTACCGGTTAAAGCCCCGCCCATTTCAAGACAAGCCCCGCTTACTTCCGGGTTAGGCCCCACCCACTCCGAGTACGGATACGGATACAGATAATTCATATGGTTAACAGATACAGATACAGATAATGCTGTACTCGCTCATCCCTAGTTTGCAGTGTGTGTCTGAAGAGATGATTTTTTTAAAGTGTCATAGACAATGAGGCTGATGGCAAACAATATAGGAAACATAATACAGTCAACACAAACAAAAAACATTTTAATTGTATGCTTCCTAGAATGTTTTATAGTTTTTAGTGCATTAACAAATATCTGTAATCAAATATTAGATAAAACACTAAATATAAAATCATCAGAATACCACAGCAGCTTGATCCCTGATGTTTCAGTGTAACTGTATTCACAGTAACATTTAGTGTTTAATTTAAATTCCTCTCTAATGTATTAAAGAATTTTCTACTCACCAGACAGTTCATCCTGTGAAAGTAAATAATACAACGTAAACATTTTAGGAATGATATTAAAAGTGAATTTTATCAAGTGAAAATGGGGGAAAACAGCTGATGTCTGTCTACTACACACTACAAAACAATCAATCAATCATTGCACACAGGAAATCTGTATAGTGTAGCATTGTGCTAATATATTGCTAGGAATATTTAAGAAATCTAAATATCTTGATTTATTAGAATATGCAATTTTCAGATATATGCATGTATTTACCAATATAAAGTATTGGCATACATTTGTTATGCAGAGCAAATGATGGCAATTACAGCCTACATGCATAGAAATATCTTAAAGCTGTGATTTATGTTAATTGTGTAACATTCTGATGGAGTCTGTCAGTGGTGTGTGTTATATGCTGCGTGTTTGTTGTGTCTTTTACTCAACATTATTACACTACAGTGAGTTTTTTCACGAGTTTTCATGCTTGTCTCGGCATTTTAATTATACTGTTTTTTTTATTTTCTCTTTTTAGTTAATATTTTACATTGTCACTTTAGCTTTTTAAATTCTTTGCTTTTCTGTCCCAGTTAATTTTATTTCTCTTCTTTGGGAGACGATTGTTTGTTTCCTGTTTTCAAACACTCTTTCAGATCTTTCTAATATTCCCATCTGATCCAAGTCAAAGGTATGTAAACATTAATTATTGTCCAGTGTGTGAGCTGCAGCATGTTTAGTCATTCTTCCTCCATCATTGGCATTAATTTTACTTGTGATACGTGTATTTTAGTTAGCTCTCTGACAGAGAAGATTTCAGCTTTAGAGGTACGCATCCAGACACTAGAGCGGGATAGCGATAGTAGTGTAGTTTCTGTAGGGAGAAATCTGGATGCCTAAGGCGGAGATAGAAACCCTGCCAGGGATTGATCTACATGGTCAGCCAGTGCCTCATGGGATTGTTGTGGATGGAGCCGCCCCGAGACTGTCATGCCTGCTTTGAACCAATGTTGTGACAGTCAGCTGTATGGCCTGGTCTTTATCAGCAATCAGGTCTGTGATGACCTCAGAGTGTACAATGACCCAGTAGTTCCTCAGGAGCTCTCGGTGGCACAATTATAAACTGTTGTAGAAAGGACATTATTTACATTTATATTATTTACTGTAGAGTGTCACCCAAATGAGGATGGGTTGCCTTCTGAGCCTCGATCCTCTCAAGGTTTCTGCTTCATGTCATCTCAGGAAGTTTTTCCTTGCCACCGTCGCCTCCGGCTTGCTCATTAGTTACAGTTGAGGCCAAAATTATTAGCCCCCCAGAAATTTTGGAACATTTTCCTAAAGATCTTTCCGATGTTTGCAGCATTGATAAAAATTGATACTGTATAATCAAACATTCACCAGTGCTAGTTAGTAGCTTTTGGTACATTTTGGAATATAAAAATACATTTTTTGGCTTGCTTTATATCAAATATAGTGAAAATGGGGTGGTCAAAAATATTAGCCCCCATGTGAATTTTTGCTTTCAAAACACACCTAATTAATCAATAAGCTTTCAAAAAACACCTGTGCAGTCAATTGGCTTCCTAACAACACCTGAGCATTCAATCAGCATAAAAGGACTCCAAGGAACAGGGCACTTGAACACATTATTGGGAGAGACTACTTTTACTCACCATGCCAAAGACAGGAAGACAAAGGAAATCAGTCTTGAGCTTAGAAAGAAGATAATGGAGGCTCATGATGAGGGGAAAGGCTATACTGCCATTTCCAAGCGTTTCACTGTGTCTAGAACCGCTGTACGTTGCATCATTGCCAAGTACGTGGTACATGGTGGTCGTAAGTGGTCGTAAGTGCAAGATTTCAAGAACTCGGGAGAGGAAAATTGTCAGAGATGTCAGCAAGATGCCCCAGACATCTGCCAAGATGATTGTTGCTGACCTGGCCTCTTCTGGAGTTGATGTTTCAAGGAACACAGTTGTGAGGGCTCTTCATCGTGGTGGGCTTCAGGGCCATCGTCCCAGAAGAACCCCCTTACTCAAACAGCGGCACATCACAGCCAGACTGAGGTTTGCCCGTGGACATTTGAAAGGTAAAGATGAGTTTTGGGAGTCTGGGCTTCGGTCTGATGAGACTAAACTGGAACTGTTTGGGCACATGGAAGTTGCTTATGTTTGGCGAAGAAAGGGTGAGGCCTTCAACCCTAAGAACACAGTTCCCACAGTTAAACATGGTGGTGGGAGCATCATGCTGTGGGGCTGTTTTGCAGCTTCAGGCTGTTTGGGTGCACGGCGTCATGAAAAAAGAAAATTATGTTGACATTTTGAGGGATAATATGTAGAAATCTGCTCGTAGTCTAGCCTTAGGTCATCGCTGTGTCTTCAAACAAGACAATGACCCAAAGCATACATCGAAATTGGTCCAACAGTTCCTGAAGGATACCAAAACCAAGGTCCTAGAGTGGCACGCACAGAGCCCAGACCTTAATCCTATTGAAAATCTGTGGCGAGTGCTCAAAGTGAATGTCCAGACTCGGAAACCATGTAATTTGGACCAGCTGGAGCAATTTGCAATGAAAAAATGGGCTAAAATCACTCAAGAGTTTTGTCTAATTTCATAAAGGGGGCTAATAATTTTGGCCTCAACTGTATATGGATAGATATATAGTATTTTACGTTAATATTCTTTAAATCAATTTTAAACTTTAATTGCGAATATTCATTTATTTATTTTTACTATTATTTTTTCTTCTTATTTTTATATATTTATTTTTTTTTCTCTCTCTCTTCTGTTTCCATACTTCTGTAAAGCTGCTTTAAAACAATCCGAATTGTTAAAAGCTCTATACAAATAAACTGAATTGAGGTTACAAACAGGTGGTTTGTGTTATATGCTGCGTGTTTGTTGTGTCTTTTACTCGACACGGTAAACGTCTCTGTACATTATTACACTGCAGTGAGGTTACACACAGGTGCATTGTGGGAAAGAAGCTGACTGATGGAAGTGGAATCTCACTTACTGATCAGACTCCTTCACATAAACATGATCTGAAAATCATCTTTATGTTTCTATTTGATTCCTGGATTAAAATTGAATATATGTGATAAATTTATAAAATATCAGCTTTTACTATTAGTGTGAAGTCGAGTTATTTACTTACCCTCACTGTGAGAACTATCATGTAAAACAACAGAGAGAAATGTAATGTTAGATAAAATACAATGAGAAAAACTTATGATTTACAGTCAGAACAGCTGATAAACAATCTTCACTCTGTGCTTTCAAAGATGTTCAGCTACAATTTTAACTGTTTTAATAAAATAGAACAACAGATAGTGAATCATTATAAATAGTTTATATTAAATAATGAAAGACTTCATGAGGTGTTTTTACTCAGTGCAGTAACACAGATCTGTGATCAGCTGCTGAATAAAACACTCCATATGAAGTGAAAATGCTGAACATCACCATATTTTAACCCCATTTCTATCTGTATCAGGGAAAAATAAAGACAAGTTCTACTGTCTTCCATAAATGTCCATGTCTCCATGTTTCACAGAAGTGCTGCTTTGATTTGGATCATGAACAGTTTTCTTTTCACTTCACACTTTCCTCTTTTCATCACTCTGCTACAGCTTAGTCTTTGTCTCATCTGTCCATCATCTACTTTTTAACAAACTGGAATCTGCTCCTTTGCTCTTGAACTTTATCTGTGTTTATCTGTCTATTGGATAAAGACTCTGAGGTCATGCTGGTGGATTTTTGTTCTGTGTCTCAGATCTCTACAGACTTTCACTGAGGTTTATGTTTAATCGTTATACATGGTGTTTATTCATTGTGTAGAAAATATCGGAATAAAAGAGCAAAACCTCTCACTTTCAACAAGAGCTAGTCTTTTTCCTAGCGTTATCCAGTTAGCTCACACTGTGACTCTGTCTGATTCTGCAGCAGTCTGATCACCGATGTCTCAGTGTAACTGATCATTCTGACTGCGCTCATTCAAACACAGCACACAGTCTACAGAACAAACTAGCAGCCCAATATTACCGAGCTTTGTGTGTCGCTTTGCTTCTCACTGCTATACGTTCAGCTTTCTCTCTCAGTGTCAGTGTGTAGGTCAGATTTCTGTGTCCGTACAACACTAAATGACAAACTAGACACCAGCATGATGAATGTTCTGTTAGAGCTCACAGTCTGTTGTGTTCACTACACTATGCTCATGATGCTCAGATATCTATGTGCTATTGCACTCTGAACACACAGCACAGTCTAATCTATTTCATCTGAACAATAAATATATTATTCATGCAGCATCAAGACATCACTAGCACAGAAAAGGGGTTTATACTCACCAGACTCTTCATCCTGTGAAAGTAAATAAAACAATGTGAAGATTTTATGCATGATTACAAATGTGAATTGTTCCATGTGAAAATGTGGAAAGTAACTGTTACTCTGGTTAAAACACAGCTGATGTGTGTCTTAATAAAAAAGAGGAAAACTAGACAACAATCAGTCATCACACACAGTAAATCTGTATCATGTAGCATTGTGCTAATATACCGCTAGTTCCCCTTAAGGAAGAGAAATATCTTGTGATTTATTGGAAAATCCTATTTTCTGATCTCTGCATGTCTTTACCAATATACAGTATGTCAGTATTTGTACATTTCCCCCTGTGTATTTTAAATATATAGTGAAATATTTTGTAATATATCTCTGTGCTATTGTAGTAGATAAAGGAATATACAGAATATCAGATTCTCACTTCCTTTAATTATAAACACAGACATTTATCAATGTAAAACCTGAACAGATAACAGAATGATGTTCTTTACTGCTGCCTCGTCTATATACTGGTTACGACAGCATGTGACATGTCGCAGTAGATTAGAGAAGATGCGTAATCTCCTTCTGTTTATCTCTCTTTCACTCCCAAATCCCTCTCTCCTATGAAGGAAGTTTTAGAAATGAAGTGAAGGACTTCTGTTCTCAGATCAGTCAGGTTGTCTTTATGCCGTGTGCATTAACACGACTTACTACCGTTAGCTTAAAGACACTAAACGCCAGGCCGAGTCGACTCTTCAGTGCTTTTTCAAAACATGGTGTGATTGTTACGCAGAGCGACTGATGACAATTATTCTGTCTACAAACACTGAAAACTGTTAAAGCTGTGATTTATGTTTATTGTGTAACATTCTGATGGAGTCTGTCAGTGGTGTGTGTTATATGCTGCGTGTTTGTTGTGTCTTTTATTAATGGAGTTTAATTTAATTCAGACGTTGAAGTTGTCGAGTGAAAGTTAATTGTGATTTCATCTTGTCTGTACAAAGTTGGGTTCCCCCCCCCTCCCTTTTTTCCCGGTCATCACTTTTCCCACCTTTCCTGTTCCCTGATGCCCTCTGCAGTAACGGCACTGGAATCTTCTAGCTCCCTGCATATTGACCTGCTTTAGTATCAGAGAAGGGAGTTCAGCTCCACTGGGAAGTGACAAACCAACCGGAGTTCCTCTGAATCTGAATAATTTATACAACGTCGTAGTGGTAGATCACACATTCATTTCTCCTGGATATTGTTGTAGAACGAACGGGAATTATATTTTTAGAATATAAAATTTTATCACACGCTCTATAAGTGAAACACAGAAACATCAGTACGGTAGACACCAGACTAAATTAAGTTTCTGGTTATTTTCAGTAAATTTACACTAAGGTTATTAAATCAGAAAAAGTACTGATTCAGTTTGTTTCACTGAGCATTTCACTTGAGGTTACTGTTATGAACTGTTCTTGCCTGATTTTGGTTGTGTTGTTGATTTCCTATTTTTACTTCCTTTTTTTTCTCCCTTTTATTTTCTGAAGGTGTCTTGAAAATAATGATGTAAAAAAGGGTATTGAATATGTTACTGTGACGTAAGTATTAAATGTGAATGTACAAGTTATGAGATAAAGGAAAGAGAATGAGATTAGTCAAAAGAAGTGTTTGTAAACTGGACTAGTTTAGGAATTAGAATAGTTAGGATTTAAATAAACAAGGGCTATGAGTGCTACGGAACTGGGGTCTAAATTGGTATTACAGGCCGGAGAAAAAAAACAGAATTGTATTATTGTATTAATGTCTGAATTATTGTTGTTGGATTTGTGATGTGAATTTGTTTGCACATGGATTTAAATCCACCTGCCCCTGACTCTTCATTACAATTAATAAGTTCATTTAAGAGGGGGCACGGTGGCTTAGTGGTTAGCACGTTCGCCTCACACCTCCAGGGTTGGGGGTTCGATTCCCGCCTCCTCTTTGTGTGTGTGGAGTTTGCATGTTCTCTCCGTGCCTCGGGGGTTTCCTCCGGGTACTCCGGTTTCATCCCCGGGTCCAAAGACATGCATGGTAGGTTGATTGGCATCTCTGGAAAATTGTCCCTAGTGTGTGAGTGAATGAGAGTGTGTGTGTGTGTGTGTGTGTGTGCCCTGTGATGGGTTGGCACTCCGTCCAGGGTGTATCCTGCCTTGATGCCCAATGACGCCTGAGATAGGCACAGGCTCCCCGTGACCCGAGGTAGTTCAGATAAGCGGTAGAAGATGAATGAATGAATGAAAGTTCATTTTGGAGTTTGTTTGCTGTAAATGGCATATTGACACTACCAACTATTGTCCAATTTCCAAGTGGAATAAATCAACTTAAAGATAAAAGGAGAATTCACATTCTTAACTATTATTCTGTCCGTGTGATTATTTCTGTTGTCTCTCTGCAAACTCTGGCTCAAGAGCGGATGTAGACTTCTGATCTGACCTAAACATTAGGAGGTGTATTCCTCATAATCTGTCTCCTTCATATAAACATGATCTGAAAATCATCTTTATGTTTCTATTTGATTCCTGGATTAAAATGTAATATATGTGATAAGTTTATAAAATATCAGCTTTTACTATTAGTGTGAAGTCGAGTTATTTACTTACCTCCACTGTGAGAAGTATCATGTAAAACAACAGAGAGAAATGTAATGTTAGATAAAATACAATGAGAAAAACTTATGATTTACAGTCAGAACAGCTGATAAACAATCTTCACTCTGTGCTTTCAAAGATGTTCAGCTACAATTTTAACTATTTTAATAAAATTGAAGTTTATCTGTGTGTTTATCTGTCTATTGGATAAAGACTCTGAGGTCATGCTGGTGGATTTTTGTTCTGTGTCTCAGATCTCTACAGTCTTTCACTGAGGTTTATGTTTAATCGTTATACATGGTGTTTATTCATTATGTATAAAATATTGGAGTTTCTTTGCTCATCAATCTACAGAACAAACTAACAGACTAATATTACCTGGGGTTTGTGTGGATTTGGTTCTTATTGCTATAAATCACCAGTTTCTACTGGATGTGTTTGATATGTAATTTAATTTCCTCTCTGATGTAAAAGTGTCTCTGATTGTTTCAGTTTAAACTGATAATGAGTCAGTCTCTGATTATTAGCTTCAGTAGATCAGATTGTGTTCACTAATGACTGTTTGTTATAAAACCTTCAGCTTTTTCTCTCTCAGTATCAGTGTGTAGGTCAGATTTCTGTGTCCGTACAACACTAAATGACAAACTAGACACCAGCATGATGAATGTTCTGTTAGAGATCACAGTCTGTTGTGTTCACTACACTATGCTCATGATGCTCAGATATCTATGTGCTATTGCACTCTGAACACACAGCACAGTCTAATCTATTTCATCTGAACAATAAATATATTATTCATGCAGCATCAAGACATCACTAGCACAGAAAAGGGGTTTATACTCACGTCTCAGAAAACACTGTGAAAGTAAATAAAAGTGTGAAGATTTTATGCATGATTACAAATGTGAATTGTTCCATGTGAAAATGTGGAAAGTAACTGTTACTCTGGTTAAAACACAGCTGATGTGTGTCTTAATAAAAAAGAGGAAAACTAGACAACAATCAGTCATCACACACAGTAAATCTGTATCATGTAGCATTGTGCTAATATACCGCTAGTTCCCCTTAAGGAAGAGAAATATCTTGTGATTTATTGGAAAATCCTATTTTCTGATCTCTGCATGTCTTTACCAATATACAGTATGTCAGTATTTGTACATTTCCCCCTGTGTATTTTAAATATATAGTGAAATATTTTGTAATATATCTCTGTGCTATTGTAGTAGATAAAGGAATATACAGAATATCAGATTCTCACTTCCTTTAATTATAAACACAGACATTTATCAATGTAAAACCTGAACTGATAACAGAATGATGTTCTTTACTGCTGCCTCGTCTATATACTGGTTACGACAGCATGTGACATGTCGCAGTAGATTAGAGAAGATGCGTGATCTCCTTCTGTTTTTCTCTCTTTAATATAAATGTACATTAACCATGTTGTATAAGTTTGCACACATTTTTCTAACTGCTAATTTGGCAGTTTTCAGAATCGACCAATCTCGTTCAAAATCCTGTTAAATACTCACTAGAAGATACCTGCTGTTAATTAAAGTGACTGATGGACACCAAATAAAGTACAGCTGTTCCTGTAAGATTGTTCACTTTAGTAACTGGAAAAGCCATGGGGCTGCAAAGAGCTGACAAAGCAGGTACAGGATCTCATTGTTGATAAATATCAATTAGGAGAGGGTTAGAAACAAATTTCAAGACATTGAATATACCATTTAACACTGGAAAGACAAAAATCAATACCCTCTAAACCAAGGGTGTCAAACATACGGCCCGTGGGCCGGAGACAGCCCGCTAGCGAGTTCAGTCCGGCCCGGAGGATAAATCTGCAATATGGAAAAAAATAATAATAATTTTCATTTTCGGCGGAACTACCAGCAGATGGTAGTACTGAGCTCCAGAGTCTGAGTGGTATTTTAGTCAATAACTCCTGAGCTAAACGCTGTTACTACACAAATAACACCTCTTTTCTATCGTAGTAATGTAGAGACGCAGCTACAACCGCGTTTTGTGTAGTGACAGCGTTTAGCTCAGGAGTTATTGACTCAGGAAACTCCAATCTGTGAATATGTGACCAACTTCCTGCTCCTTCAGTTCTCTCCAGCGCTGGAAAGCTGATCCTATATTAACACGTCCTACTTCTTACCTTATCGTAAGCCTTTCTTCTCTTTCTTTCTTTGGTTTTATCCTCCATGTCAATGTTAAAACCGCTTTCTGCTAATGTCACACATGCGCACTGAACACTCTCTCCGCCCATATTGACAAGACACGCCCCTTTCTGCTCATTAGCTGCACGTTTGTTTTGATTTTTGTTTAGTTTGGTGGCCCAACGCAGTTTTCTGAAGCATTTCTCAAATATCAGAGACCCTGCTTTTAATGAGATTCTAAAATTGCCTGCTAATCAGGACATAATGCCTGATATTGATGCACATTTGCAGGCTAAAAGATGGCAAGTTTCAGGGACATATTGATAAAATAAATTTGCTTACTTTAAAAAACATACATACGTATAAATGAAGAATTTTTACAAAGATTTTCTTTTTAAAACAGCTGCCACTTAAGATTTTAAGTGTGTGGAGTCAATTCATGTATTCAGAATTGCTTCCCGAACTTGGATTTTAAACAGTTTCTATATTTTGATGTTTGATTTATGTTAAAATGCAGGACATTGATTTTAAGTTCCACAAACCTGTGACTAAATGTTTTGCGCCATTGTACAAAAACTGTGTTCAGTTTTTCTGCATAATGCACTTAAATAAATGTTAAACTGGGTAAAAGTGTTGTTGAAATTGCACATACTACTTAGGTTGTTCATAATATATTTTTGTAAAAGGACAATTCATTTAATATAAAGATTTTTATAATGTACTTCTTCTTTGCACTAATACAAAGAAAAAAGTGGACTTATTGTTAGTTCCATGTAATTTTGCCATGAGTTTACTGGTCTGGCCCCCTTGAGATCAGATTAAGCTGTATGCGGCCCCCAGACCAAAATGAGTTTGACACCCCTGCTCTAAACCCTCTAAAATTAATCAGAAGCCCATCAGAAAACTGGTCATTGAGGCTGTCAAGAAGCCCAATATAAGATTATTCATATGTCTGAACTACAGGTTAGAGTGACAAGATGGAAGTCTGTTTTATGCAAAAAAAACATCCAAGCCTGGCTAAAGTTATCAAAAAATATATCCAATCTCCCAAAACTATGTGGAGTAATGTTTTATGGTCTGATGAGACAGAAGTTGAACCTTCTAATAGCAAAAGATATGTTTGGCACAAATAAACCACATCACCAGAAGATCTCCATCCCCACAGTGAAGCATGGAGGTGGCAGCATCATTCTTTGGAGCTGCTTTTCTTCAGCTGGAACTGGGGCTTTAATCAGACTGGAGGTAATAATGAATAGCTCCAAATACCAATCAGTTTTGGTGCAAAACCTTTAGGGCTTCTGCTAACACACCTAAGATGAAGAGAAATTTCACCTTTCAGCAGGACAACGACCTGAAGCACAAACACAAATCAACAAAGGAATGACTTCACCAAAACAAGCACAAGGTTTAGGAATGGCCCAGTCAGAGTCCAGATCCAAATCCAATCTAAAATCTGTGGGGTGACCTGAAGAGGGCTGTGCACAGGAGATGCCCAGACAATATGACAGAGTCAGAATGCTTTTACAAGGAAGAAAGGCAAAATATTGCTGAGTCACGATGAGTTAAACTGATAACAACTCTCTTGTTATAACTCTTAATAAAGATAGAATGATGTGATAAAATCTAAGGGTGCTTCAAATAAGTATAAATTTAGGGGTGTGTAAACTTATACAAACAGGTTTTTGTACATTTTTATTTATTTTACCCTAAAATAACTTTAATATATAAGTTGTAATTTCACTATAAATGTAGAAATGTTTCTGATTTAATTTTTCTTGTTTTCATTTATTACACAAAAACCTGCGATTTCAACAGAGTTGTTTAAACTTTTTATATCTATTACATATTTTTATGTTTCTATTTGATTCCTGGATTAAAATGTAATATATGTGATAACTTTATAAAATATCAGCTTTTACTATTAGTGTGAAGTCGAGTTATTTACTTACCCCTGTGAGAAGTATCATGTAAAACAACAGAGAGAAATGTAATGTTAGATAAAATACAATGAGAAAAACTTATGATTTACAGTCAGAACAGCTGATAAACAATCTTCACTCTGTGCTTTCAAAGATGTTCAGCTACAATTTTAACTATTTTAATAAAATATAATCTAATCTATTTCATCTGAACAATAAATATATTATTCATGCAGCATCAAGACATCACTAGCACAGAAAAGGGGTTTATACTCACGACTCCTTATATCCTGTGAAAGTAAATAAAACAGTGGGAAGATTTTATGCATGATTACAAATGTGAATTGTTCCATGTGAAAATGTGGAAAGTAACTGTTACTCTGGTTAAAACACAGCTGATGTGTGTCTTAATAAAAAAGAGGAAAACTAGACAACAATCAGTCATCACACACAGTAAATCTGTATCATGTAGCATTGTGCTAATATACCGTTTCTTCCTTAAGGGGAACTAGCGGTATATTAGCACAATGCTACATGCTACATTTCCCCCTGTGTATTTTAAATATATAGTGAAATATTTTGTAATATATCTCTGTGCTATTGTAGTAGATAAAGGAATATACAGAATATCAGATTCTCACTTCCTTTAATTATAAACACAGACATTTATCAATGTAAAACCTGAACAGATAACAGAATGATGTTCTTTACTGCTGCCTCGTCTATATACTGGTTACGACAGCATGTGACATGTCGCAGTAGATTAGAGAAGATGCGTGATATCTTTAATGCATGATTTTTCTCTCTTTAATAAAAATGTACATTAACCCTGGTGCATAGGTTTGTACACCCTTTTCTAACTGCTAATGTGGCAGTGTTCAGAATCGACCAATCACGTTCAAACTCTTGTTAAATACTCACTAGAAGATACCTGCTGTTAATTAAAGTGACTGATGGACACCAAATAAAGTACAGCTGTTCCTGTAAGATTGTTCACTTTAGTAACTGGAAAAGCCATGGGGCTGCAAAGCGCTGACAAAGCAGGTACAGGATCTCATTGTCAGGAATCAGCCTGGACTTTGGCCATGTGCCTGTTGCTTACGTTCTGTGTTCACGTGTCTGCCCCGCCCTTGTCGTTTCCTCCCTGCCTCTGCACACCTGTCCCACATGTGTCATGATTATTTGTACTATTTAGTTGAGCCGCGTTGCCTTGAGCAGCGCAGAATCCTCTGTTGTCGTCCTGACTTGAGTCAGTGTTGCTGTTCGGTGGTTTTTGTTATTAAATCCCCGTTTCTGTTACGCTATCCTGCACTTGGGTCCGTTTTTATTCTCCTGACACTCATTGTTGAGAAATATCAATTAGGAGAGGGTTACAAACAAATTTTAAGACATAGAATATACCATGGAACACTGGAAAGACAATAATCAACACCCGCTAAACTAGGGATGTACCAATCCGATATTTTGGATCGGTATCGACGCCGATCCAAGCATTTTGAGTGGATCGGGTATCGGTGGTGCGTGACCGATCCAAATCCGATACCCGTGGTCATGGGCGTCGGAACCATTATATGTGGGTGAGACAGGACCCACCCACTTTTTAAGACCAATAATATTGGGCCCACACACTTTTACCGTCTCTATTCAGCGCAGAAGTCTTTTTTTATTACAATTATTTTTATTATTTAGCGCCGCCAGTCAAATCCATTCTACTTGAGGAATGCCCTAATAAATTAAACATTCCGCGTTTTACCTACAGCATTGATCACGCTCCTGCTTCCTGAAATCCATGGGCGTCGGAACCATTATATGTGTGTGGGACAGGACACGCCCACTTTTTATTTACGATGCCCATGCCTGTGGTGGTTGATTAATGAACAGCAAACATCATAGACTATTGCTTGTACTTATAAGAAAAAGTATGTTGCACAACTGCCTGCGACAGACAGACAAGTTTAGCAGGCGCCCTTTCCATTTACCTCAATGCGTAATACATTTTGCATTGTATTTCAAGAGTTCACATTTAAAATTCACTTTAAAATATTGCCTTATCTTCAGAAAATAATTTAATTTAATAATTGCAGTATATATGGTTTAGATTGTTATATCACTAACTTTTAAAAATACAGTTTGCTACTGCATTAATACTTTTTAAGGTTTCTTGAAAAACATTTATCATTCAGTAATGTGCATTATGGCATTTCTTTGCCAGAAACAAATAAATCTTAATAACTAAGCGAGTTGTATACATTCTTTAGTTTTAAAGGTAGAAAAGAACACAGATATCGGATCGGTATCGGTATCAGCCAATACCGGCAAACACTGGTATCGGAATCAGATCGGAAGAGAAAAAGTGGTATCGGTACATCCCTACTCTAAACCCTCTAATATTATTCAGAAGCCCATCAGAAAACTGCTCATTGAGGCTGTCAAGAAGCCTAATATAAGATTCTTCATATGTCTGAACTACAGGTTAGAGTGACAAGATGGAAGTCTGTTTTATGCAAAAAAATATCCAAGCCTGGCTAAAATTATCAACAAAATATATCCAATCTTCAAAACTATGTGGAATAATGTTTTATGGTCTGATGAGACTGAAGTCGAACCTTTTGGCCATAATAGCAAAATATATGTTTGGCACAAATAAACCACATCACCAGAAGATCTCCACCCTCACAGTGAAGCATGGAGGTGGCAGCATCATTCTTTGGAGCTGCTTTTCTTCAGCTGGAACTGGGGCTTTAATCAGACTGGAGGTAATAATGAATAGCTCCAAATACCAGTCAGTTTTGGTGCAAAACCTTTAGGGCTTCTGCTAAAACACCTAAGATGAAGAGGAATGTCACCTTTCAGCAGGACAACGACCCGAAGCACAAACACAAATCAACAAAGGAATGACGTCACCAAAACAAGCTCAAGGTTTAGGAATGGCCCAGTCAGAGTCCAGATCCAAATCCAATCTAAAATCTGTGGGGTGACCTGAAGAGGGCTGTGCACAGGAGATGCCCAGACAATATGACAGAGTCAGAATGCTTTTACAAGGAAGAACGGCAAAATATTGCTGAGTCACGATGAGTTAAACTGATAATAACTCTCTTGTTATAACTCTTAATAAAGATTGAATGATGTGATAAAATCTAAAGGTGCTTCAAATAAGTATAAATTTAGGGATGTGAACTTATACAACCGGCTTATTGTACTTTTTTATTTATTTTTTACTCTAAAATATCTTTAATATATAAGTTGCAATTTCACTATAAAAGTGGAAAAGTATGATATGATTTTTCATCTTTTCATTTATTACACAACAAAAACCTGCCATTTCAACAGAGTTGTTTAAACTTTTTATATCTATTACATATTTTTATGTTTCTATTTGATTCCTGGATTAAAATGTAATATATGTGAGAAGTTTATAAAATATCAGCTTTTACTATTAGTGTGAAGTAGAGTTATTTACTTACATCCGCTGTGAGAAGTATCATGTAAAACAACAGAGAGAAATGTAATGTTAGATAAAATACAATGAGAAAAACTTATGATTTACAGTCAGAACAGCTGATAAACAATCTTCACTCTGTGCTTTCAAAGATGTTCAGCTACAATTTTAACTGTTTTAATAAAATATAATCTAATCTATTTCATCTGAACAATAAATATATTATTCATGCAGCATCAAGACATCACTAGCACAGAAAAGGGGTTTATACTCACGACTCTTCATAGCCTGTGAAAGTAAATAAAACAGTGTGAAGATTTTATGCATGATTACAAATGTGAATTGTTCCATGTGAAAATGTGGAAAGTAACTGTTACTCTGGTTAAAACACAGCTGATGTGTGTCTTAATAAAAAAGAGGAAAACTAGACAACAATCAGTCATCACACACAGTAAATCTGTATCATGTAGCATTGTGCTAATATACCGCTAGTTCCCCTTAAGGAAGAGAAATATCTTGTGATTTATTGGAAAATCCTATTTTCTGATCTCTGCATGTCTTTACCAATATACAGTATGTCAGTATTTGTACATTTCCCCCTGTGTATTTTAAATATATAGTGAAATATTTTGTAATATATCTCTGTGCTATTGTAGTAGATAAAGGAATATACAGAATATCAGATTCTCACTTCCTTTAATTATAAACACAGACATTTATCAATGTAAAACCTGAACAGATAACAGAATGATGTTCTTTACTGCTGCCTCGTCTATATACTGGTTACGACAGCATGTGACATGTCGCAGTAGATTAGAGAAGATGCGTGATATCTTTAATGCATGATTTTTCTCTCTTTAATAAAAATGTACATTAACCCTGGTGCATAGGTTTGTACACCCTTTTCTAACTGCTAATGTGGCAGTGTTCAGAATCGACCAATCACGTTCAAACTCTTGTTAAATACTCACTAGAAGATACCTGCTGTTAATTAAAGTGACTGATGGACACCAAATAAAGTACAGCTGTTCCTGTAAGATTGTTCACTTTAGTAACTGGAAAAGCCATGGGGCTGCAAAGAGCTGACAAAGCAGGTACAGGATCTCATTGTCAGGAATCAGCCTGGACTTTGGCCATGTGCCTGTTGTTTACGTTCTGTGTTCACGTGTCTGCCCCGCCCTTGTCGTTTCCTCCCTGCCTCTGCACACCTGTCCCACATGTGTCATGATTATTTGTACTATTTAGTTGAGCCGCGTTGCCTTGAGCAGCGCAGAATCCTCTGTTGTCGTCCTGACTTGAGTCAGTGTTGCTGTTCGGTGGTTTTTGTTATTAAATCCCCGTTTCTGTTACGCTATCCTGCACTTGGGTCCGTTTTTATTCTCCTGACACTCATTGTTGAGAAATATCAATTAGGAGAGGGTTACAAACAAATTTTAAGACATAGAATATACCATGGAACACTGGAAAGACAATAATCAACACCCGCTAAACTAGGGATGTACCAATCCGATATTTTGGATCGGTATCGACGCCGATCCAAGCATTTTGAGTGGATCGGGTATCGGTGGTGCGTGACCGATCCAAATCCGATACCCGTGGTCATGGGCGTCGGAACCATTATATGTGGGTGAGACAGGACCCACCCACTTTTTAAGACCAATAATATTGGGCCCACACACTTTTACCGTCTCTATTCAGCGCAGAAGTCTTTTTTTATTACAATTATTTTTATTATTTAGCGCCGCCAGTCAAATCCATTCTACTTGAGGAATGCCCTAATAAATTAAACATTCCGCGTTTTACCTACAGCATTGATCACGCTCCTGCTTCCTGAAATCCATGGGTGTCGGAACCATTATATGTGTGTGGGACAGGACACGCCCACTTTTTATTTACGATGCCCATGCCTGTGGTGGTTGATTAATGAACAGCAAACATCATAGACTATTGCTTGTACTTATAAGAAAAAGTATGTTGCACAACTGCCTGCGACAGACAGACAAGTTTAGCAGGCGCCCTTTCCATTTACCTCAATGCGTAATACATTTTGCATTGTATTTCAAGAGTTCACATTTAAAATTCACTTTAAAATATTGCCTTATCTTCAGAAAATAATTTAATTTAATAATTGCAGTATATATGGTTTAGATTGTTATATCACTAACTTTTAAAAATACAGTTTGCTACTGCATTAATACTTTTTAAGGTTTCTTGAAAAACATTTATCATTCAGTAATGTGCATTATGGCATTTCTTTGCCAGAAACAAATAAATCTTAATAACTAAGCGAGTTGTATACATTCTTTAGTTTTAAAGGTAGAAAAGAACACAGATATCGGATCGGTATCGGTATCAGCCAATACCGGCAAACACTGGTATCGGAATCAGATCGGAAGAGAAAAAGTGGTATCGGTACATCCCTACTCTAAACCCTCTAATATTATTCAGAAGCCCATCAGAAAACTGGTCATTGAGGCTGTCAAGAAGCCTAATATAAGATTCTTCATATGTCTGAACTACAGGTTAGAGTGACAAGATGGAAGTCTGTTTTATGCAAAAAAATATCCAAGCCTGGCTAAAATTATCAACAAAATATATCCAATCTTTAAAACTATGTGGAATAATGTTTTATGGTCTGATTAGACTGAAGTTGAACCTTTTGGCCATAATAGCAAAATATATGTTTGGCACAAAGAAACCACATCAACAGAAGATCTCCACCCTCACAGTAAAGCATGGAGGTGGCAGCATCATTCTTTGGGGCTGCTTTTCTTCAGCTGGAACTGGGGCTTTAATCAGACTGGAGGTAATAATGAATAGCTCCAAATACCAATCAGTTTTGGTGCAAAACCTTTAGGGCTTCTGCTAAAACACCTAAGATGAAGATGAATTTCACCTTTCAGCAGGACAACGACCCGAAGCACAAACACAAATCAACAAAGGTATGACTTCACCAAAACAAGCACAAGGTTTAGGAATGGCCCAATCAGAGTCCAGATCCAAATCCAATCTAAAATCTGTGGGGTGACCTGAAGAGGGCTGTGCACAGGAGATGCCCAGACAATATGACAGAGTCAGAATGCTTTTACAAGGAAGAACGGCAAAATATTGCTGAGTCACGATGAGTTAAACTGATAACAACTCTCTTGTTATAACTCTTAATAAAGATAGAATGATGTGATAAAATCTAAAGGTGCTTCAAATAAGTATAAATTTAGGGATGTGTGAACTTATACAACCGGGTTATTGTACTTTTTTATTTATTTTTTACTCTAAAATATCTTTAATATATAAGTTGCAATTTCACTATAAAAGTGGAAAAGTATGATATGATTTTTCATCTTTTCATTTATTACACAACAAAAACCTGCCATTTCAACAGAGTTGTTTAAACTTTTTATATCTATTACATATTTTTATGTTTCTATTTGATTCCTGGATTAAAATGTAATATATGTGAGAAGTTTATAAAATATCAGCTTTTACTATTAGTGTGAAGTCGAGTTCTTTACTTACATCCGCTGTGAGAAGTATCATGTAAAACAACAGAGAGAAATGTAATGTTAGATAAAATACAATGAGAAAAACTTATGATTTACAGTCAGAACAGCTGATAAACAATCTTCACTCTGTGCTTTCAAAGATGTTCAGCTACAATTTTAACTGTTTTAATAAAATATAATCTAATCTATTTCATCTGAACAATAAATATATTATTCATGCAGCATCAAGACATCACTAGCACAGAAAAGGGGTTTATACTCACGACTCTTCATAGCCTGTGAAAGTAAATAAAACAGTGTGAAGATTTTATGCATGATTACAAATGTGAATTGTTCCATGTGAAAATGTGGAAAGTAACTGTTACTCTGGTTAAAACACAGCTGATGTGTGTCTTAATAAAAAAGAGGAAAACTAGACAACAATCAGTCATCACACACAGTAAATCTGTATCATGTAGCATTGTGCTAATATACCGCTAGTTCCCCTTAAGGAAGAGAAATATCTTGTGATTTATTGGAAAATCCTATTTTCTGATCTCTGCATGTCTTTACCAATATACAGTATGTCAGTATTTGTACATTTCCCCCTGTGTATTTTAAATATATAGTGAAATATTTTGTAATATATCTCTGTGCTATTGTAGTAGATAAAGGAATATACAGAATATCAGATTCTCACTTCCTTTAATTATAAACACAGACATTTATCAATGTAAAACCTGAACAGATAACAGAATGATGTTCTTTACTGCTGCCTCGTCTATATACTGGTTACGACAGCATGTGACATGTCGCAGTAGATTAGAGAAGATGCGTGATATCTTTAATGCATGATTTTTCTCTCTTTAATAAAAATGTACATTAACCCTGGTGCATAAGTTTGTACACCCTTTTCTAACTGCTAATGTGGCAGTGTTCAGAATCGACCAATCACGTTCAAACTCTTGTTAAATACTCACTAGAAGATACCTGCTGTTAATTAAAGTGACTGATGGACACCAAATAAAGTACAGCTGTTCCTGTAAGATTGTTCACTTTAGTAACTGGAAAAGCCATGGGGCTGCAAAGAGCTGACAAAGCAGGTACAGGATCTCATTGTCAGGAATCAGCCTGGACTTTGGCCATGTGCCTGTTGTTTACATTCTGTGTTCACGTGTCTGCCCCGCCCTTGTCGTTTCCTCCCTGCCTCTGCACACCTGTCCCACATGTGTCATGATTATTTGTACTATTTAGTTGAGCCGCGTTGCCTTGAGCAGCGCAGAATCCTCTGTTGTCGTCCTGACTTGAGTCAGTGTTGCTGTTCGGTGGTTTTTGTTATTAAATCCCTGTTTCTGTTACGCTATCCTGCACTTGGGTCCGTTTTTATTCTCCTGACACTCATTGTTGAGAAATATCAATTAGGAGAGGGTTACAAACAAATTTTAAGACATAGAATATACCATGGAACACTGGAAAGACAATAATCAACACCCTCTAAACTAGGGATGTACCGATCCGATATTTTGGATCGGTATCGACGCCGATCCAAGCATTTTGAGTGGATCGGGTATCGGTGGTGCGTGACCGATCCAAATCCGATACCCGTGGTCATGGGCGTCGGAACCATTATATGTGGGTGAGACAGGACCCACCCACTTTTTAAGACCAATAATTTTGGGCCCACACACTTTTACCGTCTCTATTCAGCGCAGAAGTCTTTTTTTATGACAATTATTTTTATTATTTTCAAATCCATTCTGCTTGAGGAATGCCCTAATAAATTAAACATTCCGCGTTTTACCTACAGCATTGATCACGCTCCTGCTTCCTGAAATCCATGGGCGTCGGAACCATTATATGTGTGTGGGACAGGACACGCCCACTTTTTATTTACGATGCCCATGCCTGTGGTGGTTGATTAATGAACAGCAAACATCATAGACTATTGCTTGTACTTATAAGAAAAAGACACTTATATATTAAGTTACATTAATGAAAATAAATATGATAAATTTTATGGGCAATATGTTGCACAACTGCCTGCGACAGACAGACAAGTTTAGCAGGCGCCCTTTCCATTTACCTCAATGCGTAATATATTTTGCATTGTGTTTCAAGAGTTCTCATTTAAGATTCACTTTAAAATATTGCCTTTTCTTCAGAAAATAATTTAATTTAATAATCGCAGTATATATGGTTTAGATTGTTATATCACTAACTTTTAAAAATACAGTTTGCTACTGCATTAATACTTTTTAAGGTTTCTTGAAAAACATTTATCATTCAGTAATGTGCATTATGGCATTTCTTTGCCAGAAACAAATAAATCTTAAATAAAATAAAGCGAGTTGTATACATTCTTTAGTTTTAAAGGTAGAAAAGAACACAGATATCGGAATCAGCCAATATCGGCAAACACTGGTATCGGAATCGGATCGGAAGAGAAAAAGTGGTATCGGTACATCCCTACTCTAAACCCTCTAATATTAGTCAGAAGCCCATCAGAAAACTGGTCAGGGAGGCTGTCAAGAAGCCTAATATAAGATTCTTCATGTCTGAACTACAGGTTAGAGTGACAAGATGGAAGTCTGTTTTATGCAAAAAAATATCCAAGCCTGGCTAAAGTTATCAACAAAATATATCCAATCTTCAAAACTATGTGGAATAATGTTTTATGGTCTGATGAGACTGAAGTTGAACCTTTTGGCCATAATAGCAAAAGATATGTTTGGCACAAATAAACCACATCAACAGAAGATCTCCATCCCCACAGTGAAGCATGGAGGTGGCAGCATGATTCTTTGGGACTGCTTTTCTTCAGCTGGACCTGGGGCTTTAATCAGACTGGAGGTAATAATGAATAGCTCCAAATACCAGTCAGTTTTGGTGCAAAACCTTTAGGGCTTCTGCTAAAACACCTAAGATGAAGAGGAATGTCACCTTTCAGCAGGACAACGACCTGAAGCACAAACACAAATCAACAAAGGAATGACTTCACCAAAACAAGCACAAGGTTTAGGAATGGCCCAGTCAGAGTCCAGATCCAAATCCAATCTAAAATCTGTGGGGTGACCTGAAGAGGGCTGTGCACAGGAGATGCCCAGACAATATGACAGAGTCAGAATGCTTTTACAAAGAAGAAAGGCAAAATATTGCTGAGTCACGATGAGTTAAACTGATAATAACTCTCTTGTTATAACTCTTAATAAAGATTGAATGATGTGATAAAATCTAAAGGTGCTTCAAATAAGTATAAATTTAGGGGGGTGAACTTATACAACAGGGTTATTGTACTTTTTTATTTATTTTTTACTCTAAAATATCTTTAATATACAAGTTGCAATTTCACTATAAAAGTGGAAAAGTTTGATATGATTTTTCATCTTTTCATTTATTACACAACAAAAACCTGCCATTTCAACAGAGATGTGTAAACTTTTTATATCTATTACATATTTTTATGTTTCTATTTGATTCCTGGATTAAAATGTAATATATGTGATAAGTTTATAAAATATCAGCTTTTACTATTAGTGTGAAGTCGAGTTATTTACTTACCAAATCTGTGAGAAGTATCATGTAAAACAACAGAGAGAAATGTAATGTTACAGTGATTCTTGAGATCAGGGACAAAACAGGTTTTGATTTTCAAAAAAAAAAAATCTTCATTATTTTAAAAACCACATTATTTGGAACAACCTCCCATTTTTATATATATATATATATATATATATATATATATATATATATATATATATATATATATATATATAAATTAAGAGGTTTGCAGGATCAGTACTGGATTTTTGTCAACGCCATCAGACACATAGAAATGTCTATAAAATTATTTTTAATTATCACAAATATTTTGACTCTCAGCAGTTTTTAATTGTCTTAATCACTAAAAAATGTTTTTAAAATAATCATATCACCTTTTAAAAGTTAGATTAGTCAATGTTTAATGATTGCGGTTTAGGCTTTATTGATTAATCAATTTATCATTTAGGTTCCATAGTGAACAGTGATACTTAGAAGCATACAAATTACACAATAACTTTGAAAATGCAACCATTTTATTAACAAATATTCTTGAGGAAACAAAACAGCTCCTCTTTATAAAAAACAACAACAATATATCATTCTGACGGAGTTGGCAAGGCGTCATCGGTGTTGACACAAAACTGAAGGTGGTGACAAACTTGTAAGAAACAGAAAAATATTTCATTCAATAGGAACATTGACCTCTCACAAATATCATAACATTGCAAGATATGAAGAAAACACATTATATAACCAATTTTTCATCTAATGGGAGTAGAGGGACTTTACAGGCAATAGAAAAAGAAATGAACCCCCTTTGTAAAGTCCACAACAGCTTCAAATATATGCTCCTTATAAAGTATATAAACTAATTCAAATCAACCATAGTCAAAATGACAACTAAACCTTTAAAATATTGCTAAACGGTCATAAAAAACGTAACATTTGACTTCTCAAGGCAGTCGATGGAGTTTAAACACCAGGCAACAGACGATTCAAGTGTTCCTCTTCTATGAAATCCATGACCTCTGCTGATATGTTATATATCTCCCTGGTGCTGCTTGTAAGGACGGGTGATGATGGCTCATTCAGCTTGACTAGAATATCTGTAAATGGCACAAAGCAGACATCCCGCCGTCCTTGTTTTTTCTGAAAACAAACATTTGGCCCATGAGGGTGAAAAAATTCAACTTGAACATCTTGATGCTCTGGGTCAATTGTTAAGGCTTTAGCCAGCCACCAGTTCTGTTCATACATGACAACAAGCCAGTCTCCACTCTGAGTATCATCGGGGCCTATCCCAGTTGTTGTGCCCTCAGGTTCTCTGCTAGGCTCTTTCTCCATGGCCTCCATCAGCATTGCCAGAGGACTCTGTCTGGGTCCTTCATCTGGGTCTTGAGGGATGCCATCCAAAGTGTGAGTAACAGGAATGAAACACTGGCAAATCTGTGGCTCATTGCAAAAACACGAAATGTTTCTACAATGGATGATGTTCCCTTTAGCTACAACTTGATGAATCTTCCTTGTTCCAGGAATGGTTTTCAGGGGTGGCATGAGGAGAGTGTCATAGGACTGAAAATCATCACTGGTAACGTATTGTACCTTGACACCACTTAGGCTGCTGGACACCATCTCATAAAATGCTCTGCCATCCACAATGTCCTTCTGCCATCCACAATGTCCTGACCTCTCAGCACAATACTGTCTGCACACCTCTTAACTGTTGCCCCAATGCCATCTGGGGCACCCTTGCCATGTGAAGTAGGAAAGAAATTCCACGTTGCATTCTTGAATCCCATTTGGGGAGGGACAGCACAGAGGAGATGAAAGTTCTTTTTATTTTTATACTGTTTGCTTGGACCATCTGACCAAAAGTGAACAGTGTTAATCTTTGGAAATCTTGCATGAATGCCTGTCAGGATTTGATCCATATAGGTCCAGATGGCTGCAGCATCCTGGCGCTTGGACTCTGAGACCGTGCAGAATCCTGCCATTTCATGTTTGGTGTAGAACATGCCTGTATGAAGTGTGAGCTGCGGAAGGTTTTGCCCATAGTGACAGGATTGTACTTCTGAACTGTATTTACATTTCCAGGCCTCAGAGAAGTCAACATGAACAATAACAGTGGTTTCATCACAATTTGTTATCATGTTCCTGTGCTCCTTGGTTTGATTATGAACTGAGTGGACATGGCTGGTTGTCTCATTTCTTAGTTTGTCTTGGTAGAGAATCATAAGCTCTGAAAGAGTGCCAGTGTGTTTCACCAGTTTGGTGTGAAAGTGCGCCCCATCTTCTGTTCCCTCCGCAATGCGCTTCTATTGCTTCCACTCCACTTGTGTTTTCCCTTGCTCTGGAGAAAGAACTGAAAATTTGTTCAGACATCGGGTGCAGGTACGTAAAAGACAAGATTCGTTTGCTGGAGAACAACATACAAGTTGGAAACTCTCTTCAAGTTTGTTGGTTGTTAAAGCATTGAATGACTTCAGGACCAGCAAGTCATTCAAGCATCAGTGTTGCATTCTCATGGTACAGACACTGACATGTCTTTCGGTCTGAGGCTCTTGGAGGTGTAACGTGAAATGGACGCAATGCACAGAAGGACGAGTAACTAAGTCTAATGCTTGGGTTTTGCTGGACAAATGCAATGTGAAGGTTTTGCAATGTGTCATTTAGAATCATCCTTTGACGTTTTACTTTTTTCCTGGTAATGGTGTCTTGCTTGTCTGTTGTCATCCTTGCATTGTTTTCCAAAAAACTGTGAACACTTAGGGATATGGTCTGGAAGAACCTAGGCTTCCTTTGTTTTGGTATTTTTTCTGTCAGTGTTTTGTAAGTCAGGCCAAACTCATGAACCCTATGGATAAGGCGATACTTCTTGAGAATTTGGCCAGACAAAGACAGTTTTGGATGCTGGGATGCAAGTTTGCCTCTTCTGTGGGTGCGAGGAGCATTTCTTCTCAGCTCTGCAGTCATTGCATGGTGGAAGAGCAGTGATTTTTTGATTAAAGGATTTCTGAGTTGGCTCCCTTGAACCATCATGTCTGTTTTGGTTTGAGGGGAGTACTGTGTCTTCTCATTTTGAATACGTTTTTCACGTTCAAGACGCTTTCTCAGCTTGTCCCTCTCTTTTTTTAACTTGTCAAGTTTGTCTTTCAGTGCTTTAATCTCTCTGGAGTGTCTTTTTCTAGTTTTGCGTCTTTCCCTTTCACCAGCAACTAGCTGCCTACTACTCCTTAGATCCTCAAAACTGATGTCCAAAGGACTCTGTGGTGGGGTGTCTAGATGCTTGCCTTCCTGTGCTTTGTTCTTGCGTTCTCTTGACTCCTTCTGTGCTTGTTTCCAAAACCTTCTCTTATACCTCTTGGCTCTTTCTTCCAAATCAGTGATGTTTTTTATTTTGCCCTCCTTCACCCTATTTCTCCATCTTTCCCTCTCCTTTCTCAGCAACTCTTCTTTCAGCTCAGACTGGCTATAAATTTTTTCTCGCCTTCTTTTTTGATACTCCCTATTCCTTCTCTTTCTTTCCTCCACTGATAGCTTCTCCCTAGCCATTCTAGCCTGAAATGCATATCATTCCATCAGTATGCTTTTCTGATGGAAAAGCATAAGCTTCAAATTATGTGTAATCATAAGCAACACCTTGAACATATCAAGTACTTGAGAGGCTATGAAAATGAGATTCAATTCAAAACATAAAGCTATATAGCAATTGGTTGCAATTCAACATAAAACTGAGCAACAGTAATATAAAATGTTTTGTAAGTAATATAATTGTAAGTAAATTGAAAGTAAACTACACTAAAATGAGGAATGATGCACATAATGGCATTTGTCAACACCGTCTTAGAAAGAGTCAACACCGTCAGACACAAATCCTGATGGTGTTGACATGTGACGGAGTTGACAAAATACCATGTTTCCTCTCATAACACATGTGCTTCTCACAAGAGCCATCTTGTTTATCATTCGTTTCTTGTTACCTTTATACTTGACTTAAATTAAGCATTTATAACAGAAAATAACATACAAATCTTATATTACATTGTTTATGGTGTTGACACACTATGGTTGTGACATGCAAAGTATTAACAAGTAGGTATAAATTTAAAAGAATATTAAAAACGTACCAGAGCTAAAGTGGTCTCATGGCATTTGAAAGAACAAGGAAGTCATAAAAAGTTTTGGCTGCCCTCAATAATTCCTGATTTTTTTATTTAAAAAAAAAAGGTCTGACGGTGTTGACAAAAACCCAGGACACAAGTTAAATCGTCTTAAAACTACATTAAAATCAGTTTTCAGTTGTAACTTTTGATGCTCATTAAATTAATTACTGAACTACTTACACATAGTAAATATAACATTTAATTTAAAATTACTTTTAATTGTTTTTATGCTATTGTAATGTAATGACACCTGCTTCCGGACAAGGGTTTTTACAGACACTGGTCACATATCATATCATTTAGAATTAAAAACATTTATAAAACGACATGAAATAATATTTAGTTGTGCTTTCATTATCTTTTTTAGTCTTCTAGTTAAGTGTATGTGTAATATTAAGTAATTGTTTTACCCACAAACTGTGTTTTATCTGGTGGACATGTTTTGTCCCTTATCTCAAGAATCACTGGTTAGATAAAATACAATGAGAAAAACTTATGATTTACAGTCAGAACAGCTGATAAACAATCTTCACTCTGTGCTTTCAAAGATGTTCAGCTACAATTTTAACTATTTTAATAAAATAGAACAACAGATAGTGAATCATTATAAATAGTTTATAATAAATAATGAAAGACTTCATGAGGTGTTTTTACTCAGTGCAGTAACACAGATCTGTGATCAGCTGCTGAATAAAACACTCCATATGAAGTGAAAATGCTGAACATCACCATTTTTTTTTTTTTTTTTTTTTTTTTTTTTTTTTTTATTATTGGTCGGTTACTCAGATGTACATAAACATAGCAATACAGTCTCAAGTATACAATAAAAAGCAATTAAAAGTGGACAATCAGGTGAAAAAGAGAGCACATTCAGGCCAATAACAAAATGCACACTGTAACACAGAGGATCAAGAGAGGTTGTTAATGTGGCACCAAAGAGGTGTCCATATCTGCCAAAAGTCATTAGACTTTTGGTGTATGTCGTAAGTGAGCTTCTCAAGTGGAAGTAATATGGACATTTGAGACAACCACATTTTAACAGAAGGTACCTGAGGAGAAGACCACAATAACAATATACATTTCTTTGCCAGGTACACCAAATGTAAAAACAGTTGTCTTGTGTGGAAGTCAAACACAGTCTCAATTCCACTATACAGCAGATACAATTCCAAAGAGAAACAAAATTTCAACTTAAGGAGCCTTTGTAAAAAATGATGTACTTTAGTCCAGAAAGAAAAGATTTTGTCAAAATACCAGAAGCAGTGAAGGAATGTACCTTTGTGTTTCTTGCAATTAAAACAGAGATCGGAGGAGTCTTTGTAAATCTTTCTTAAACGAGAAGGTGTAAGGTAAACTCTGTTAAAAAATCTGTAGTTGAGTTCGTGAATCCCCAAAGATGTACATTTAGGGAACAAATTGTTACATATGGTGGACCAGTCCATATCGGTAATTCCATGGCCCAGGTCTTTTTCCCACACTTTTTTCAAGCTCTCTAAGGAGGAAGTACACGTATCAACCAAAGCATTGTATATTTTAGATATTAACCCCTTAGAGAGATTGTTTTTTGTTATAACTTGTTCTATGTCAGTAAGATCACGTCTCAACTTACCATTATCAGACAGAGGTTTTATGAAATGACGTAGCTGAAGGTATTTGAAAAAATGAGACTGTGGTATATTATATTGGTGCGATATTTCTTGGAAGGATTTTAATGCCTCGCCTGAAAAGAGACAAGATAATTGCGAGATCCCTAAGTTAGACCAGACTGAAAGGCCAATATTTTGCAGAGATATAGGGAAGTCGGGATTAAAAGCAATAGGTGAGAAAAGTGTGAGTTCAGCTGGAATCTTAAGATACAGTTTAATGTCTCTCCATATCCGAAGGGTGTTCAAAATGGTGAAACTTGTTGAGGCACATTTAAGCTTTTTGGTACTTGCAATAAAAGGCAGAAATTTTATTGGGAGAGGAGCACAAGCCCTTGCTTCCAGATTAAGCCATCTAGAGTCGGTCCTTTCATTGTACCAACTAACCATATGCTTCACCTGTGCTGACCAGTAGTACAGACGAAAGTTCGGTAAGGCGACTCCTCCCTTATCCTTTGGTTTCATTAATTTATTAAAACTAATTCGAGGCATTTTGTAGTTCCAGATGAATTTAGAAAAGTGCTTATTGATGTCTTTAAAGAAGACATTTGGTAAATGACAAGGTAGGGATTGGAACAAATATAGAAATTTAGGTAGAATATTCATTCTGATCACGTTAATCCTGCCCAGAAAAGAAATAGGGAGTGTCCGCCACGTGTTAAGGTCTTTTTTAATGGAATCCAGAAGAGGGGCATAATTTGTTCTAAATAAATCTGTAAATAGTGGTGTAATGAATATGCCAAGATATTTAAAACCAAAAGTAGTTATTTTGAAGGGTGAGAGAGATGAAAGATCACTTGGAGCAGAAAACTTAAAAGAAAGCGCCGTGGATTTTGACAAATTAATTTTATATCCAGATAAGCTACTATATTCTGAAATACACTTTAATATTGCTGGAATGGACTTCTCAGGTTCAGAAATATACAGCAGTACGTCATCTGCATATAAAGAAATCCGATGTTCCTCATCTCCCACCGTTATACCAGAAAGATGTTGGCACTGCCTTATAGATTCAGCCAGTGGTTCGATTACGAGGGCGAAAAGCAGGGGTGAAAGAGGACACCCCTGCCTCGTACCTCTTTCTATGACAAAGGGTTTTGAGATCAAACCATTCGTAGTGACTGTAGCTCGTGGATTAGTATAAAGCACTTTTATCAAATCGATGAATTTAGGACCTAAATTAAATTTCTTGAGAGTGGCAAAAAGAAATCCCCATTCGACTCTATCGAAGGCTTTTTCCGCATCCAGGGAGATAATAAGGGCTGGGAGTTTACGTGCTTGTATTGAATCTATGATGTTCAAGAGTCGGCGAATATTATCTGTGCCAAAACGTGATTTTATGAATCCTGTCTGGTCCGGCTTAATGATATATGGCAATACTGTTTCGAGCCTGCGAGCAAGGACCTTAGCAAGTATTTTATAATCGGTATTCAGGAGACTTATTGGCCTGTAAGAGGCGCATTCTTGAAGGTCTTTTCCTTTTTTCGGAATTAAACAAATTGACGCCGTTTTCCACGACTCGGGGGCCACTCCATGGTCTAGTAAATCTTGAAGAGCGGGCATCAAGATAGGAGAGAGTTCAGGCCAAAACTTTTTGTAAAACTCATAGGGGAATCCGTCAGGACCTGGAGATTTGTTGGCGGGCATAGATTGGATTGCACTGAAGATTTCTTCCAGTGACAGGGGTGAATCCAAAAATACTCTATCATCTTCGGAAATAGTCATAAGAGGGATACCGTCTAAAAATTTGGTAATATCAAATTGTTTAGCCGTGACTTGCGATTTATACAACGTTTTGTAGAAATCCCTGAATAAATCGTTAATCAAAGTAGCATTGTATGTGGTTGAGCCATCCGGGGACTTCATTGACTTAATTGTTCTTTCACTTTGTGTTTTTTTTATTTGGTGGGCCAGTAATCTGTTAGGTTTATTTGCATATTCATAATATTTTTGTTTAGAAAGGAATATGAGCTTTTTGATATGATTTGTGTGATCCAGATTAAGTTCAGCTCTGACTCGACATAGTTGGGCCCAATTTGTCTGAGTAGGGACTGTACTGTGTAGACACTCCAATCTTTTTACTTCCTTTTCAAGGTTCTGTCTTTTTTTGGACCAAGCCTGTCTGCGTGCCGAATTATAAGATATAATATGCCCTCTAATTGTAGCCTTCGCAGCGTCCCAAATAGTTGCAGATGATACAGGTGAATTTTCATTGTCTGTCCAATAGTTCTTTAATCCATCCCGAACCAATTCACAAAATGCCAAATCGTTCAACGTGGAGGAATTTAATCTCCAGACCTTAGTAGTCCTGTGTTCGCATAGCGTCATATCCAGCTGGACTGGAGCATGATCGGACAGAATGATTGGACCAATTTGGCAAGCAGACACTGCGTGAAGATATTGGGTATGAATCAGAATGTAGTCTAATCTTGAATAGGATCCGTGGGGGTTAGAGTAAAAAGTGTATTCTTTACTCCCCCTGTTAAATTCTCGCCAGACATCGATAATGCCAGACTCATTGCAAAGTTCTCTAAGGACCAGGGATGATCTAAGATTAGTGGCTGAGTCTGAAGTAGACTTATCCATTTTTTGGTCCATAACACAGTTAAAATCACCGGCGCAGATTCCCAAGCCCTTACAGTACTGGTTAAACAAAAGTATGGTTTTAGACATGAATTCAGGTGAGTCTTCATTCGGAGCGTAAACATTCAGTATGAAACATCACCATATTTTAACCCCATTTCTATCTGTATCAGGGAAAAATAAAGACAAGTTCTACTGTCTTCCATAAATGTCCATGTCTCCATGTTTCACAGAAGTGCTGCTTTGATTTGGATCATGAACAGTTTTCTTTTCACTTCACACTTTCCTCTTTTCATCACTCTGCTATAGCTTAGTCTTTGTCTCATCTGTCCATCATCTACTTTTTAACAAACTGGAATCTGCTCCTTTGCTCTTGAACTTTATCTGTGTGTTTATCTGTCTATTGGATAAAGACTCTGAGGTCATGCTGGTGGATTTTTGTTCTGTGTCTCAGATCTCTAGACTTTCACTGAGGTTCATGTTTAATCGTTATACATGGTGTTTATTCATTGTGTAGAAAATATCAGAATAAAAGAGCGAAACCTCTCACTTTCAACAAGAGCTAGTCTTTTTCCTAGCGTTATCCGGTTAGCTCACACTGTGACTCTGTCTGATTCTGCAGCAGTCTGATCACCGATGTCTCAGTGTAACTCTGATCATTCTGACTGCGCTCATTCAAACACAGCACACAGTCTACAGAACAAACTAGCAGCCCAATATTACCTAGCTTTGTGTGTTGCTTTGCTTCTCACTGATATACGTTCAGCTTTTTCTCTCTCAGTATCAGTGTGTAGGTCAGATTTCTGTGTCTGTACAACACTAAATGACAAACTAGACACCAGCATGATGAATGTTCTGTTAGAGATCACAGTCTGTTGTGTTCACTACACTATGCTCATGATGCTCAGATATCTATGTGCTATTGCACTCTGAACACACAGCACAGTCTAATCTATTTCATCTGAACAATAAATATATTATTCATGCAGCATCAAGACATCACTAGCACAGAAAAGGGGTTTATACTCACCAAACAGTTCAATCTGTGAAAGTAAATAAAACAGTGTGAAGATTTTATGATATTATGATTACAAATGTGAATTGTTCCATGTGAAAATGTGGAAAGTAACTGTTACTCTGGTTAAAACACAGCTGATGTGTATCTTAATAAAAAAGAGGAAAACTAGACAACAATCAGTCATCACACACAGTAAATCTGTATCATGTAGCATTGTGCTAATATACCGCTAGTTCCCCTTAAGGAAGAGAAATATCTTGTGATTTATTGGAAAATCCTATTTTCTGATCTCTGCATGTCTTTACCAATATACAGTATGTCAGTATTTGTACATTTCCCCCTGTGTATTTTACATATATAGTGAAATATTTTGTAATATATCTCTGTGCTATTGTAGTAGATAAAGGAATATACAGAATATCAGATTCTCACTTCCTTTAATTATAAACACAGACATTTATCAATGTAAAACCTGAACAGATAACAGAATGATGTTCTTTACTGCTGCCTCGTCTATATACTGGTTACGACAGCATGTGACATGTCGCAGTAGATTAGAGAAGATGCGTGATCTCCTTCTGTTTTTCTCTCTTTAATAAAAATGTACATTAACCATGTTGTATAAGTTTGCACACACTTTTTTAATTGCTAATGTTGCAGTGTTTAGAATAAACCAATCACGTTCAAAATCTTGTTAAATACTCACTAGAAGATACCTGCTGTCAATTAAAGTGAATGATGGACACCAAATAAAGTACAGCTGTTCCTGTAGGATTGTTCATTTTAGTAACTAGAAAAGCCATGGGGCTGCAAAGAGCTGACAAATCAGGTACAGGATCTCATTGTTGAGAAATATCAATTAGGAGAGGGTTACAAACAAATTTCAAGACATTGAATATACCATTTAACACTGGAAAGACAATAATCAACAAACTATAAAACCCTCTAATATTATTCACAAGCCCAGAAAACTGGTCAGGAAGGCTGTCAGGAAGCCCAATATAAGATTCTATATATGTCTGAACTACAGGTTAGAGTGACAAGATGGACGTCTGTTTTGTGCAAAAAAAACATCCAAAAGTTATCAACAAAATAAATCCAATCTCCCCAAACTATGTGGAATAATGTTTTATTGTCTGATTAGACTGAAGTTAAAACTTTTGGCCATAATAGCAAAAGATATGTTTGGCACAAATAAACCACATCACCAGAAGATCTCCATCCCCACAGTGAAGCATGGAGGTGGCAGCATGATTCTTTGGAGCTGCTTTTCTTCAGCTGGAACTGGGGCTTTAATCAGACTGGAGGTAATAATGAATAGCTCCAAATACCAGTCAGTTTTGGTGCAAAACCTTTAGGGCTTCTGCTAAAACACCTAAGATGAAGAGGAATTTCACCTTTCAGCAGGACAACGACCCGAAGCACAAACACAAATCAACAAAGGAATGACTTCACCAAAACAAGCACAAGGTTTAGGAATGGCCCAGTCAGAGTCCAGATCCAAATCCAATCTAAAATCTGTGGGGTGACCTGAAGAGGGCTGTGCACTGGAGATGCCCAGACAATATGACAGAGTCAGAATGCTTTTACAAAGAAGAAAGGCAAAATATTGCTGAGTCACGATGAGTTAAACTGATAACAACTCTCTTGTTATAACTCTTAATAAAGATTGAATGATGTGATAAAATCTAAGGGTGCTTCAAATAAGTATAAATTTAGGGGGGTGTGAACTTATACAAACAGGTTTTCGTATATTTTTATTTTTATTACCCTAAAATAACTTTAATATATAAGTTGCAATTTCACTATAAAACTGGAAAAGTTTCTGATATAATTTTTCTTGTTTTCATTTATTATACAAAAACCTGCCATTTCAACAGAGGTGTGTAAACTTTTTTATATCTATTACATATTTTTATGTTTCTATTTGATTCCTGGATTAAAATGTAATATATGTGAGAAGTTTATAAAATATCAGCTTTTACTATTAGTGTGAAGTCGAGTTATTTACTTACCGCTGTGAGAAGTATCATGTAAAACAACAGAGAGAAATGTAATGTTAGATAAAATACAATGAGAAAAACTTATGATTTACAGTCAGAACAGCTGATAAACAATCTTCACTCTGTGCTTTCAAAGATGTTCAGCTACAATTTTAACTGTTTTAATAAAATAGAACAACAGATAGTGAATCATTATAAATAGTTTATATTAAATAATGAAAGACTTCATGAGGTGTTTTTACTCAGTGCAGTAACACAGATCTGTGATCAGCTGCTGAATAAAACACTCCATATGAAGTGAAAATGCTGAACATCACCATATTTTAACCCCATTTCTATCTGTATCAGGGAAAAATTCATTGTGTAGAAAATATCTGAGTTTCTTTGCTCATTAATCTACAGAACAAACTAACAGACCAATATTACCTGGGGTTTGTGTGGTTTTGGTTCTTATTGCTATAAATCACCAGTTTCTACTGGATGTGTTTGATATGTAATTTAATTTCCTCTCTGAGGTAAAAATGTCTCTGATTGTTTCAGTTTAAACTGATAATGAGTCAGTCTCTGATTATTAGCTTCAGTAGATCAGATTGTGTTCACTAATGACTGTTTGTTATAAAACCTTCAGCTTTTTCTCTCTCAGTATCAGTGTGTAGGTCAGATTTCTGTGTCTGTACAACACTAAATGACAAACTAGCAGTGTTGTATAAAGTACTAGAAAGCAATACTTGAGTAAAAGTACAAGTATCGTGCTAGACAAAGACTTTGGTAGAAGTGAAAGTTACCTTTTAGAATATTACTCAGGTAAAAGTCTTAAAGTATCTGATATTTACTGTACTTTAGTATCAGAAGTAATTTTCTGATATTTAATGTACTTAAGTATTTGAAGTAAAAGTAAAAAGTAAAATTTCAGTGATTTTTGGTAGGCATAAGAGGCACTTCATCCTGTAGGAAGAATCTTTCATTCCAATGTACAGAAACATTTCTTGCAAATACGGGCACGGATGCATAACGTTATCTTCTTCACACTGTTCACCACTATCGTCAGGGTGGTCGTCTACGACAGAGGTGGCCAACCCGCGGCTCCTGAGCCGCATGCGGCTCTTACGTTCATATCGAAGTTTGTATTCGTGTCTTCTTAATATGCGTGTTTGCTTCGCTTGAGTTCAATACGGTATTTTCGTCAAACACGCATGTGAGTGGGCTGAAAATACCTCAAAGTTTCTCAGTAGGAGCAAAATCATTTGAGTAAACAATTTGTGTCAAGTTCGCTCTCAAAATGGCAGGAAAAAAAGGTGATGATCATGTGTGCCCATGTGTATGATGTGGCTCTTTGCGGTAACACAGTAAAAAATATGGCTCTTGGTCTCTGACTGGTTGGACACCCCTGGCCTACGATAACGGAAGGTCCTCCGGTAGGTGCTTCCATGGTGGTTTCAGTTGTGCTTCCGCCTCCTTTTGGCAATATTACGATGAAATAGTGCGTGCGGATCTGCGTAATGCAATCTAGGAGCAGTGATTCGCCAAACCTCCCTTATTGCAGTCGCACACATTTCTTCTGATTTTATTTTGTAGTAACGAGTAACAAAGTTGCTTAGTGGAAATATAACGGAGTAAAGGTGTACATTTTATCTAGGAAAATAGTGGAGTAAAAGTGAAAGTTGACAAATTTAAATAGCGAAGTAAAGTACAGCTGTGTGACATTTCTACTTAAGTACAGTAACGAAGTATTTGTACTCCGTTACATTACAACACTGCAAACTAGACACCAGCATGATGAATGTTCTGTTAGAGATCACAGTCTGTTGTGTTCACTACACTATGCTCATGATGCTCAGATATCTATGTGCTATTGCACTCTGAACACACAGCACAGTCTAATCTATTTCATCTGAACAATAAATATATTATTCATGCATCAAGACATCACTAGCACAGAAAAGGGGTTTATACTCACGACTCAGTAAAGCCTGTGAAAGTAAATAAAACAGTGTGAAGATTTTATGCATGATTACAAATGTGAATTGTTCCATGTGAAAATGTGGAAAGTAACTGTTACTCTGGTTAAAACACAGCTGATGTGTGTCTTAATAAAAAAGAGGAAAACTAGACAACAATCAGTCATCACACACAGTAAATCTGTATCATGTAGCATTGTGCTAATATACCGCTAGTTCCCCTTAAGGAAGAGAAATATCTTGTGATTTATTGGAAAATCCTATTTTCTGATCTCTGCATGTCTTTACCAATATACAGTATGTCAGTATTTGTACATTTCCCCCTGTGTATTTTAAATATATTGTGAAATATTTTGTAATATATCTCTGTGCTATTGTAGTAGATAAAGGAATATACAGAATATCAGATTCTCACTTCCTTTAATTATAAACACAGACATTTATCAATGTAAAACCTGAACAGATAACAGAATGATGTTCTTTACTGCTGCCTCGTCTATATACTGGTTACGACAGCATGTGACATGTCGCAGTAGATTAGAGAAGATGCGTGATCTCCTTAAAATGTAATATATGTGATAAGTTTATAAAATATCAGCTTTTACTATTAGTGTGAAGTCGAGTTATTTACTTACCGAGTCTGTGAGAAGTATCATGTAAAACAACAGAGAGAAATGTAATGTTAGATAAAATACAATGAGAAAAACTTATGATTTACAGTCAGAACAGCTGATAAACAATCTTCACTCTGTGCTTTCAAAGATGTTCAGCTACAATTTTAACTATTTTAATAAAATATAACAACAGATAGTGAATCATTATGTCAGAAAACTGAGGTGTCGTCATTTATTAAAACCCAGACCCAATCACAGAGAAGCTAAAAGCACTGCATCAGTTACCTCAAAGTTAATACAGTGTTAGTAATAAAAATGTAACATGTTAAACTGTAATGTTATAATGTTCACAGGAATATTAATCTTATCATTGTTAGGAAAAAGTTTTAGAGCTTTGACTCATGAATTACTGATTTGAACTGCAGTACGTTACTCATCTGAATTAAGAAGTTCGCTCTTATTCTCCACTCATTCTGTCAGTGCAGTTCATTTAAAAACTAGTGACTGGGTGGTGGTAGGGTGACGGAGTGAACCAAGATGGCGGAGTGAACCGACATGGCGGGGTGAGATTCAACATGGCAGCACACTGAACACAAACGCAAACACTGGATTACCATTGAATTCATTCATTTATCAAAACAACTTTCGCTATACTGGATAACCAACCTTGTCAAGACTCGGACAACCTGCTCAATTGCATCGACAGCTATTTCTACAATTTGGATACTATGTCAGAACCAAACAAGAAAATACGCAAACGGGATTCATCCCCCGAAACAGACGAGGAAATCACAGTCGAGGTCAGCGTACTCGCATCCATAAACTCCAAACTTGCCATACTCGAACTTCTCCATACAGACATCCGTGATCTGAAAGCTAGTTTCTAATTTTCTCAATCCCAAATCGAAACTTTAATGCAAGAAAACGTCGAACCAAAAGCAACTGTATCACATCTCTCCACTCAAGTCACAAATTATGCAAGAAACCATATTGGACATTCAGTGTGATATTTTCTGATATTTTCAGGAATAAACATACTTCCACAAAATACACCTGACGACCCAGAGAAGGCAATAAAACAATTCATGCATGACTCTCTTAAACTGCCCGCCGCAACAGTTGAGGAGATAACTTTTCACCGAGTTCACCGTCTTCCATCCAAAGACCCCAAAAAGCCACCTCCAATAATCGCTAAATTTGAACACTACAAACACAAAGAACTCGTTAAAAGCAGAGGAAATCGATTGAAGAATACCATGTATGGGATGTATGATCAGTTTCCCAAACAAATTCAAGACCGCAGACGGAAACTATTGCCGATAATGAAACAGTTCCGTGAAGAAGGAAAGCGAGCTACATTATCAGTAGATAAACTTTACGTGAACGGAATACTCTATCGCGATTCAAACATCACTATGTGGCTATAGTTTAACCAAGATTATCATTGCTCATCCTAACACTGACTGTTCCATAATGCATTTTACATTGCCATATAGATAAACCTGTTATAAATTTAATTTACCATGCCAATAGCTATTAATGAATTCTTATTATACACCCTGATGTCTCCTTATACTTTTTTTTCTCTCCTTTTGTTGTTGCCTTTTTTATTTTAATTTTTTTTCTTCTCTTTTCTTTTCTCTTTCTTCTTTTCATTTATTGCTACAATGTTATATCTGCCTCAAGCATCACATGCATTGTGTCATTATCTCTATGTATTTTTTATTTCTTTTTTTGTTAATCTTTACTCCCTCTATCTGCCTCTGACATGGTCAGAATTTCTATTTGTGTGTGGCATTTGTATATGTGTCTTGTCTATCTATGTTCAGTGTAGTATTTATATATCTATCGTGTCCATCCATGTATTGCGTTTGTCTATCCCAGCCAGGGAAACCTCCCACCCCTTCTATATATCATGGCTACCTACTTTAGGTACAAATAACACATTCTACACACTACCTACTTTCAGCCATGCAAACACTTAACCTAATAACATGGAATGTACGTGGCTTTCATACTACTTCTAAGAGAATTAAAGTAATCAACCACCTTGTTAAATTAAAGGCAGATATTTGCTTTTTACAAGAAACACATTTAACAGATAAAGAACTACAACACATCCATTTCAAACAATTCGATAAAATATTTTCATCTACATTTAACAGTAAACAAAGAGGCGTTTCCATCTTGATTAATAAAAACATCAGCTTCACTCTCAATTCTTCAATCTCAGACCCAGAAGGAAGATTCATTATCATCAATATATCTATTAATCACTTAACTTTCACACTGGCAAACATATACGCTCCAAACAGTGATGACCCACTTTTCTTTCATAACCTTTTTTCATTGCTGTATAACACCACAAATCTCATAGTAGCTGGAGATTTCAATACTGCTCTTAACCCATCACTTGACCGTACACACAACCACAGCAACATACGAACTGGTCACTCATCAGAAGTAATTAAACAATACATAATGGTCTATGGCCTTAGCGATAGCTGGAGAGCAAGGAACCCACTACTAAGAGAATATTCTCATGTTTCTTCAGCACATCGTTCTTCCTCTAGAATAGATTTCTTTCTTGTTAGCAACTCACTAATTCAACAGATATCAGAAAATACTATCCATTCAATTATTATCAGCGACCATGCCTCTGTATCTTTAACATTAAACATCCCAGTACAGAAGAAAACTTTCAAAAGATGGCGCTTCAACACTTCTCTCCTAGAAGACCCCAACTTTAATACTCTTATAAAAAGAAAGTGGGCATCCTTTCTGGAAATCAATGACTCTTCAGAAATCTCACCATCAACACTTTGGGAATCAGGCAAAGCAGTCATGAGAGGCATAATTATATCATATTCATCGTACAAGAAAAAACAGCATCAACAATTGGAAAACACTCTTGAGCAGAAAATTAAACAGCTAAGTAATCAACAGTCTACCGCCGCATCTGAAGAAGTACAAACCGAAATAAAGCAACTAAGGACCCAATTGGATAGTATCATAAACAAAAAAACACAGTTCTGTATACAACAACTGAAATATGATCAATTTCACCTCAGTAATAAAGCAGGTAAATATCTGGCAAATATGTTACAATATAAAAAAGACAAGTCACTTATCACATCCATTTTGGACTCTTCTGGTAAAACTACACAGGACTCTCAAGAAATTAATAACATCTTTCGCCAGTTCTACAGCTGTTTGTATTCTCCCAGCACTCAAGCTTTACAATCAGAAATTGAATCCTTTCTTAACACTCTGGACCTTTCCTCAATAACCACAGAAGAATCAAACTTTTTAGAACAAGCCATCACCGTTGAAGAACTCAGCAAAGCATTAGAAAACATGCCAAATAACAAATCACCTGGACCCGACGGACTACCGGCAGAATTTTACAAACACTTTTGGGATATTTTATCACCAACCTTTAATAGATTACTCACAGAAATTCAAAGTACATCTACCATTCCTACACATATGAACACAGCACTTATCACTGTCTTCCTGAAACCAAACAAGGACCCAACACATCCCTCTAGTTATCGCCCACTATCATTAATCAATACTGACCTGAAAATTATCACAAAGACTCTAGCAACCAGGATTGAAACAGTTATGCATTCACTAATTCATCCAGACCAGACAGGCTTCATCATGAACAGAAACGCAACAGATAATGTTCGCAGACTCTTCAACCTTATCAATATCGCACAGCCACAGGAAACCATAATCGCATCATTAGACGCAGAAAAAGCATTCGACAAGGTCAATTGGACATTCTTATTCACCACCCTTCATAAATTTGGTTTTGGAAACTCATTCATCCAATGGATTACAACCCTATACACTTCCCCAAAGGCAACAGTTGTCACAAATGGGATCACTTCACCAAGTTTCACCTTGCACCAAGGAACTAGACAAGGTTGTCCACTCTCTCCATCCCTTTTTGCCATATTCATAGAACCACTTGCTGTAGTAATACGCCAAAACCAAAAAATTAAAGGAATTCAAGTCAACAAATTTCAACACAAAATTAGTCTTTATGCAGATGATTTATTATTATATTTACAAACTCCATCCCAATCACTCCGCGAAACATTCAACGTCATTAATGAATTCTCTAAAGTCTCTCATTATACAATTAATTGGAACAAATCAACTATACTTCTGCTATCAGGAGACGGTGTGGACTCTGCAATTCATGATCTCTCCTTCCCCTTTAACATTGGCAACATCAAGTACTTAGGTATTTCAATCTCCCCTAAGATGTCAGAACTATACAATCTCAATTATGCCCCACTTCTCAAGAGTATAGAAGATGATTATAAACGATGGAACAAGCTCCCACTTACACTCATAGGCCGTATCGCAACAGTTAAAATGAAGACTCTCCCACAGATTAATTACCTATTCTCAATGATTCCGACTACTCCGAAAGACTATTGGTTCAAAAAACTAGACTCTCTCACCACTCAATTCTACTGGAAAGATAAAAAACCGAGGATAGCACTTACAACACTCCAAAACTCAAAACAGTTAGGCGGACTTGAAGCACAAAAATTTCTTGCACTATTACCTGGCAAACTAACTACAGCACTTATATAAATGGACTCAACAACATACATATTCCAACTCATGGCTTGATCTTGAGCAATATCTGTGCTCCCGAATTCAATCGCAGACCTTCCCTTTTTACCACAGTCAATCAAAAAACTAGACTTCTTTAATAATATTACAATATCAACAACTCTGGCAGCCTGGTGGAAAACCAATAAAATTACAAAATCACTTTTAGCACCATGTAGATACACCCCAATTTGGCACAACCCTGACTTCCGTCTTCACAATGAATTGATCCATTTTCCTAAATGGCAGCAAAAGGGCATCACCCACCTCCACCACATATTTGAAAATCACAAATTTATGCCATTCACCTCAATTATCCAGAAATTTGAGATCGAGAAAGACCAATTTCTTCACTATCAACAGCTTAAATCTTTACTCAAAAGTAAAATAACTTTAACTAATACCTTACAGCCTTCTAAAACCAGTGAACAGTTAATGGAAATATCCAACCACCCAAGAAAACTCATATCTAAACTTTACAGACTCATCACTTCATCTAACCCCACAATTACCCTGCCCAAGGAAAAATGGGATATTGACCTCACGCTACCTTCAGACCCGGATTTATGGACACAGATCTGTAGAAACACCTTCAACATGACCACCAACACCAATTTACAACTCATACAATATAAAACCATCCATAGAACCCACATCACTCAGAGTAAACTATTTAAAATGGGACTATCTGACAGATATTTACTCACAGTGCACCTCTGGGAACACAGACACCTATCTCCATGCTACCTGGCTATGCCAGCCTGTTCACTCTCTCTGGACTGCAGTAACTAACACACTGTCTTCAATCCTGGACTGCAGAGTACCACTGTCTCCTATACTCTGTCTTCTAGGAGTTATTTCAGATACCCCCATTCCTCTCAAATATAAAACCTCAGTCCTTGTCTCTCTAGCTGTCGCTAAGAAAATAGTCTTTCAAAACTGGAAATCGAAATCATCTTGTCATATCAACCATTGGACTAATCTAATCACAGAATTCATTTTGACAGAAGAAACCATTGCGCATAAAAATAATAATATATCTGCCTGTAAAGAAACCTGGAAACCATTCATAGTCTCTCTACAAATTCAACAGTTAATGTGAACCAAATGCATTCCCATTACCCTCTTTCCCATTTTTCACTTCAACCATCCCTATCTTTACCCCCAATAATAACTAATAGACACACGTACAGATATACCAACCCTACACTCATAAATTCTTGCCTGTCTGTCTGTTTCTGTCTGTCTATATCTGTCTCTGTCTGTTTGTTTGTCTGACTGTCTCTATCTCTCTGTCTGTCTTTGTCTTTCTATTTGTCTGTTTATGTCTGTCTATGTCTGCCTGTCTGTCTGTCTTTCTGTTTTCTGTCTCTATCTATCTGTCTGTCTGTCTTTGTCTGTCTATCTATGTCTGTTTATGTCTGTCTGTCTGTATATGCGTACCTAGCTGATGTGTACCCCCCTGAAATCCCTTTTTTTTTTCTTTACATTTTTTATGTTTTCATATGAATAAATATAAAGTTGTCCTCCGAAGTCAAGGGGTGGTGGCTGGGCAAAAAAAAAAAAAAAAAAAAAAGAAGTTCGCTCTTATTCTCCACTCATTCTGTCAGTGCAGTTCATTTAAACACTAGTGACTGGTTAACCTTAACAAGCTACTGCTAGTGTTATCTAAAATCATACACACAATAAATTAGTATGAATCTGAGTTAGTGTTAGCTGCCTTAGTCAACCTCATTAACACTGTCCTGTTAATTATCACCATATAAATCTTATAAAACACATTTATTGTAGGAAAAATATGGAGAAGATATTAAGATTAACTGAGTTCATAAAAATGACTGTGGAGCTGTAAATTAAATGAAAGTTTGGATCATGTTCCATTCACTAACAAGGGAACTGGAGGAGTTAATAATTGTACTGCAGACAGCCACTAGAGGGCGTCAGAGGCATTTTGTCTTCACATTATTTTCTTTATGAGATTCAGATTGTGTGTTCTGTAAATGTGAGTTTGAATAATGTAATAAAATGTTGTACAGAAAACACAGCTCATGTTAGAGATTTTAATCTGTTTAAAATAATAGTGAGTGTGTTTGTTTGATATTTGTGTATTTGCGTGATGGTGGGATGTGGTGAAATAAAATGTAAGTCACTCTGGATAAGATTGTCTGCTAAATGGCATAAATGTAAATGTAAATATCGATTCTTCCCTGATTAATACTTTCTATTTTAAAATATAGTGATAAATGATTTAATCATTCAGAAGCACTAACCTAGAGCTCTGAGCACCAAGATAGATTTGGATCAGATCACATGTAACATGTATATAAATGAAAAGAGTCCATTTTAAGACACACAGAAACAGTTCATTAGGAATCTGCAGTCTGGCTGAATTCATTCATACTGGTAAAAATCTTTGTGTGTAAACACGACTAATGAAAGATGAGAGTCTACATTGTAGTGGGAGTCGTTCAGTTTCTCATTTCATGTTATTAACACAGTTACAAGGACAATACAGTTTGTGTTCTCCAGGTCTGTACCTTACTGTGTTAGTTTTAAAACAAATCATGTTGGAAAAGTCCAACACTACAACCTGTAACTCCTGATATTAGTCTCCACTCTGAATTTACAGACTTACAGCAGTAGAGAAATACAAACACAGCATGTTAGCAGGAGCTAAGCTGACTACATGACGAGCTAATCTGTGTTCTCTGGACTGTTATACATCTCACATTAGTCACTAGACAGATATACTTACACCAAAAGTCTTAATCATCAGCCTGACTGTGTTTTTTTCCTCTACCTTTAACCTAAATGTGTGTAGTTTGGTTCTCAGTGCTGTATTTGGCAGTGATGTAGTCTGATCTACTGGATATTCAGAAATTGTTATAATTTAAATGTCACATTTTGTGTGTAATTTAATTTCCTTTCTGATGTAAAAAATGTCTTTGTTTTAGTTTAAACTGATATTCAGTCAATCTCTGATTAATAGATAAATAAATTTAGATAAATAAATCCCTAGTTACTTCATATTTGTACAAGCTGCTGCTTTTAAGCCCTTGTGCAGGTGTGTAGAAGAGTGAAAAATAGAGTTACTGTTAATTCAACTCAGATGATCTTCACTCCACATTAGCAGCCTGTATACTGAATCTCACACTGAATACTGAGTGTGTTTATGTACTGAGATGAGAAGCACAGATGATGATGTGGAGTTTATACAGTGTGGAGATCAGGAACACTTACCCATAAATACTGTAATCTCTTCTGTTCTGTCTCCATCAGTGACCTGACAGAGGTAATATCCTAAATCTGACCATGTACAGTTTCTCAGCTGTAAGGAGACGTTTCCTCTCTCCAGCTCCTGAGTGAACAGACTCACTCTGCCCTCATAACCTCTCCCCTCTGTCACCTTACTGTTCTTATAAACACAAACACAGTCTGTCCCCTTAAACCACCGGATCTCCAAGTCAACAGCACTGATTTCAGGAGAGAGTCGACATGAGAGAGTGACAGCAGAGTCATTAAACTCTGCTCTGGGAGCAATGAGTTTAAACTCATCTGTGTGGGAAAACACACACGCACACACACACGCACACGCACACGCACGCACGCACGCACGCACGCACACACACACACACACACACAATTAGATTAATCTTCAATCTTCAATTTTGTATTAATAAATTCGTTCTTTGAAATATAACTTACTGCTTGCGGTCGCCATCTTTATCTCTTTCTGTAGATTCAGACTAATAAAATCCCAAACACACACACACAGAGAGAGAGAGAGAGAGAGAGAGAGAGAGAGAGAGAGAGAGAGAGAGAGAGAGAGAGTCCTCATGTATAACACAAATACATGATAAGAAGGTAAGGAATTACACACAATTGGATTAGTTTGAGATTAGCTTGTACTTTATCATGATGCTAACTCCTCTTACCTTTCCTGTTCCTCATATAAACACATCTGATACTTTAACTGAAGTGTTTCCACATTTCAGAGCGCCACATATTCGGTATTTAACTCATTAGGGTTTAAACACCGTGTTTAAAATGTCCCCTGTCTACATATACACATATATTCCTCCTGTATCAGTCCGTTACAGCAGGAAGTGTAATGGCTCCGCCCCTTCGCCTCTGATAACCACGCCCCTGGGTTCAGCCTTATTACGGAGACGAAGAAATCCCAGGCAAAAGTACAAGCTGGAGGGTGAAAGCCCAATGCCCCCAGCCCCACATCACACCCACCCCCAACTAATCAGAACCGCACATGGCAGGGACTAGTATGTCACAGCCAATCAGGGTCCAGAAGCAGTGAAGAGAGAGAGAGAGAGAGAGAGAGAGAGAGAGATTTAAATATAATCTTATAAGTATTTTATTTATATTTGATATTAGTCTGTGTTGCTGCCTCTTCCTGACCCCCCTCCTCCCAATCATGTGTGATTATTGATGGTGTATCATTGAGGATGGCTTCAGACAAAGAAGGTCAGTGGATTCATGACTGTTGGAAGTTAAAGAGAGGTGACCAAGAAGGGTGTAATTCTGATGTATTATTTTGAGTGGAAGTAGACAAGTTTTCCATGGCGATGTACTCTATTAGTAAATTTTTCCAAGTTGTAATGTGTATGGTGTTCCTCGATTTCCAGTTCATGAGGATAGTTTTCTTGGCGATAGTCACCTAATATACAGAGGGAGGGAGACAGCAGGATGTGACAAACCATAAGGTTGGATAGTGAGTCAGTAACGTTTTCCCAGAATTTTATAACTGAGGTGCAATGCCAAATAGCGTGTAAATATGTAGGTGTCTGGGTGTTTTGTGTGCAATGTGAGCATGTTTCTGAAGTAAAACCCATTTTAAATAATTTCTGTCCAGTTAGGTGAAATCTATGAAGTACTTTATACTGTATAAGTTGTAAGTTGGTGTTTTTTGTCATGAAGTAGATATTTTTGCAGATTTGTGTCCAGAAAGTGGCTTTCAGAGCAATGGATAAGTCTGATTCCCATTTAGCATTGGGTCGGCTTAATGTGTTGTCTGATCTGGATATTATTTTATATATTTTGGAGAGTAGTTTTTTTGGGGAGGTTATATTAATTAGTTCTGAGATTGGAGGGGAAAGGTCTAGATTAATTGTCTGAGTGTCGATTTTTGATTGAATAGATGATTTGATTTGTAAATATTCCAAAAAACAATTACTCCCAGTGTCGTATTTCTGGACCAAGTGGGAAAATAGTGCCAAGTTGTTATTAAGGAGGATGTGTTGAAGTTGTGTGATGCCCTTATCTACCCATGTGCGTAAGTTGAGTGGCTTCTTATTAACTATAAAATCTGGGTTATTCCAGATCGGGGTGTATTTAGATAGTGCAAGAGGGGTGTTTGTGATTTGTTGAAATTTCCACCAGGCTGTCAGAGCTGCGGCTTTTCTTGGTGATTTAAAACAGTGATGCTTTTTGATTGTCTGACTATAGAAAGGTAATTCTGAAATGTTAATATCTTTACAAATTGACTGTTCAACATCTAGCCATGTGCTTTCTGATGGGTTAGGATGAATCCATTTGTATATGTTTTGGAGCTGATTGGCCAAAAAGTAGTGGTAGAAATGTAATGCTTCCAGTCCTCCTTGTGTTTTTGGTTTCTATAGTGTAGCGTATTATTTTTTCAATAGAATTTAGTGACGATTGAATCTAGTGATGGGGGCATGGTGGCTTAGTGGTTAGCATGTTCGCCTCACACCTCCAGGGTTGGGGGCTCGATTCCTGCCTCCGCCTTGCGTGTGTGTGGAGTTTGCATGTTCTCCCCGTGCCTCAGGGGTTACCTCCGGGTACTCCGGTTTCCTCCCCCGGTCTAAAGACATGCATGGTAGGTTGATTGGCATCTCTGGAAAATTGTCCGTAGTGTGTGAGTGAATGAGAGTGTGTGTGTGCCTTGCGATGGGTTGGCACTCCGTCCAGGGTGTATCCTGCCTTGATGCCCGATGACGCCTGAGATAGGCACAGGCTCCCCGTGACCCGAGAAGTTCGGATAAGCGGTAGAAAATGAATGTGTTGTGTAAAAGGACTGCTGCATTATGTCTAAATGTTAACATTTATTCATTTTTCTACTACACAGCAAATGGACCCATTTGATAATGAACTTGGACCAGTGACATCTAGGTTGTTCACCACTGGACTGACCAAAGCCGTACTTGTTAGCATGTATAAAGACAAGACATCAGTAATGCCTCACATATTTTGGGAAACTGTTGCTCAGAATTCTGCCATGATGTTAAGTTAGAATGGTTTCTCAAATTTAGCAAAGAATTCAGTGATTACATTGACTGTGACATCACAACAATTGTGCAAGAATATGACAAAATTCAAGATCATGATACTACAGAAATGATCCTTCAACTTCAAGTCATAAATTTGCAGCATCCTTAGAATGAAAATATACAAGTGAGCACTGCACTAATACTTAGTAAATCATTTATTTGTACTTAATCAAGCATTCTTAACAACTGTTTCGAGTTCTGTATTATATGGATCTGTTGTTAAGCTGAAGACCCTCTGCCATTAAAGGTGCCTGATATAATGACAGAATATCAGTACACTGGTGTGTTATCTACAGGAAGGAGGAAAAAGATTGTCACTATCTGCATTGGTGATCTTGCTGCAAAGCATGAATTTTAAGTTTTTCCATTTATTATTCAATTTTATTGTAAAGGTGACATCTTAGACTTCACTGGTAATGACTGCTCACAGCATTTACATGTAAATGATCACATGGCAAATGTGGGTGTTGTGAGATTCAGAGGATTAAACATACTTGGATATATAACAAACTAATAGTACACATTATGTAACTGAATGCTTTTCATCTTTTGGGTTTTTGTTGGTTTACATTGTAATGCTGTTTCCATTTTTTTTTTGTCTCAAACAGCTACCCCTCAACTGTAGACCAGCTAAATCTGGCTAAATCTTTGATTGGAGTTTTTCCTTCTCTGAATCTCAGAATATTTGGAGAGAATGACGGATATGCAAGTACTAAATCTTGTACAAACTGAATCTCATAATTTCTCATAATCAACATACAAACATGATCTCTGCTGAAATGTCTGAATATTCTGTTGATATAAGTTTGTGCCTATCAAAATTTTATTTTGCAATTATTTGTGTTTGTAGGAACATCTATATGACCCTGTCTCCCATAAAGGATTGATCGAAATGAAACTTGGAATATGAAGCAGCATCTTGAGGAGGGACATTGAAACGAAAACATAAAATTCCCTGCAGCGTTTCACTTGGAGCATCAGTAACTCTGTCATCGGCTGATGAAGACCCAAGTGAATGATTGACTGTCATCAAGAGAATAAAACCTTCATCTGAGAACATCGCTGCTATCAGAACATCAATGGAAAAGACCTTCAACCATCACAGGTTCATGAGTCCAACACAGTAAATGTAGGTGGACATACATACAGAACAGGGAGCATTGTGATGTTGTCAGCTAGTTCTGAACAGGAACCAATCTTTGGAGAAGTTGTTCATTTATTCCCAAAGGTGGACAAAAACATTGTGTTGACTTTTGTGAGGATTGTTAATGTTATTTATTTTGATGATCACTTTTACTCGTATGCTGTGGAAAAGATGGAAGAATATAGACTTGTAAAAATTCTTTCTGGTCTGTCAGATTCCAGACCACTTGATATCACAACTACATCAATCCAAGATACAAAGTGTTTTAATAAGTAAAATAAGATTTTAGAAAGTATAGGATGGAGTTGTGGGTTATGTTGCCTAATGAAATTGTACATATTTTATACTGCTTTAAATTGTCTTGTTATATTTATATTGTTATTAAATTGACATGTTATATTTTGAATTTGAAAAATTTATTGTCAAGGATTGATGTTGTGTCCACAATAAATGTATAAATTTTTGTCATGACTTGATTATCAAATAAAAATACATTTTTAGTGCAAGTATTTTACTTCTTATAAGTATATTGTAAGTAAGTATAAGTATATTGTAAGTGTAAGTATATTTTTGTTCTTAACACAACATGCCCCTGTCTATCACTGACAACAAGCACTTTGTTCACTTTCTCTCCATTATGGACACAAAATATACTGCAGTGAGCCACAGAACCATCACCTCTAGACTTGACACTGTGGTGTCTGAGAGACAATCAAAACTAATAAGTGAAATGGCCACAGTTATAAATCTGTCTGTCACTGTGGACATCTGGTCAGACAGAAGAATGAGAGGCTACCTTGGCTTCACCACTCACTGGATGAACACTGCAGCAGATGCTGTAACGTTGAAATTATACCACCTCAGCAGTTCCACAGACTAATCACCACCATGCCACACCGAATTGAGGCAGTAATTAAAGCAAAAGCCCCTACCAAGTGTTGAGTACATATACAGTAAATGAACATACTTTCCAGATGGACAACAATTCACTAAAAAAAATTTTTATTAGTCTTATGAAGTATTCTAATTTTTGGAGAATTGGTGGGTTTTTGTTAATTGTGAGCCAAAATCACCACAATTAAAATTACCACAATTAAAAGTAGATAAGCTACTTCTGTGTGTACTAACATTATATAATACAAGAGTTTCACTATTTCAGTTGAATTACTGAAATAAATGAACTTTTCCATGACATTCTAATTTATTGAGATGAACCTATATTGCTGTATTATATAGACAGTATAAAAAAAAAAAACACAAAAAACACTATGCTTAATTCTAAGAGAAAAAGAGCAACTGAAAAAGATCAGATTTATTACAAAGTCATTATCAAGACATTTTAAGTAGAAATTTGAGGGAAAATACATGATGACTATGAGTAGTAGTACAGTAGAAAATCTAATCAGTGAAATCAGTGATTTAAAAAATTAACATCAAATATTAGTAATTGTTTTCTTTTTTTTTCAACTTGTGGTATATAAACAGGTTTAAACAAGATACTAAATATAAATCATCGTATAGTTAGTTTAGTTATTGTACAGCCGTTAATGAATAAAATCTAAAAAACTAATGAAAGCACAAGGCAAAAGTTTAGAAAAATGACAAAAAAAAACCTGAAAAACTATTTACACTAATTACAGCCATTAATCTTTTTGGATAAGTTTTAGATGGTGTAGTGTATCTACATATGACCAGTTCTTTCCTCTCTGCCCAGGATGGTGTTTCCTGTAGCATTCTTCCCAGACCTCATCCGCCTAGGCAGCACCAGTGTAAGTTTGCAGCAGGAACTGGTGCTGGATTATGTGGACTAGTCTCAAACTAAAAATGAACAAAATGAATCATTTAATACAGAAACACTTACTGCATTACAGTGATTACACTAATCAATCAATCAATAATAATAATAATAATAATAATAATAATAATAATAATAATAAGGGGGCACGGTGGCTTAGTGGTTAGCACGTTCGCCTCACACCTCCAGGGTTGGGGGTTCGATTCCCGTCTCCGCCTTGTGTGTGTGGAGTTTGCATGTTCTCCCCGTGCCTCGGGGGTTTCCTCCGGGTACTCCGGTTTCCTCCCCCGGTCCAAAGACATGCATGGTAGGTTGATTGGCATCTCTGGAAAATTGTCCCTAGTGTGTGATTGCGTGAGTGAATGAGAGTGTGTGTGTGCCCTGCGATGGGTTGGCACTCCGTCCAGGGTGTATCCTGCCTTGATGCCCAATGATGCCTGAGATAGGCACAGGCTCCCCGTGACCCGAGGTAGTTCGGATAAGCGGTAGAAAATGAGTGAGAGTGAGAGAGAGATATTAAGATGAACTGAGCTTATAAACATGACTGTGACATTTGTAATTTGTACAATGCAAACATTGCAAAAACACTTTATTACTACATGTAGTCAAAACTAAATTTCAATTATTGTAAATAAGTAATTATTATTATTGCTGATGTAGTATATTTTTCCTCAAATACAGGTGGTTAGGGTTGAAATTCAGGTTATAGCTCTCCAGGTGCTCAAAGTGTTGAGGATAAATGAAAACATATATTTTACCTGAATTAAGGAAATCAACCAGAAAGGTTGTAGCTTGTCATATTCTTTACTGTGAGTAAGTTGCTGTGTGACATTTAAAGAGATTAATCTTAGTCTGGGGCGCCCCCTGCTGGGTAATGCTATATAAGCTATATATTGTAATTATTTAAAGGTGGTGTGTACGATGTTTGAAAGCCAATGTTGATATTTGAAATCACAAAAAAAAAAAAAAAACACGCCCCTAACCGAAATGGGTCCCATCCCTGTATTGATAGCTCCGCCCACGCATACATAAACACATATGTAACCCAGGCAACTAATGGAAAGAAATGTGTCTTTATCATAGCTGAAGTGAAGAACAATACGATTGCAGATAAACAAACAAGCAAAAATGACACACAAGCATAATCATGCAAAGAAGGGCATATATTAGTTCTATGAAACAAAGCAAAACCAACATTACTCACCTATCAAGAAGGAAAAAAGCAACCTCTGTGTCCCATCTCAGGCCTTCCCGCTCCTTCAGTTCTCTCCAGCCCTGGAAAGCTGATCCTATATCAACATGGGTCCTACTTCTTGCCTTATCGTAAGCCTTTCTTCGCTTTCTGCAGTAAGCTTTCTGCTAGTTAACTGAGGTAATTTGTTAGCTAGTTGGTGAACGACACTCATAGATATCTACACCTAGATGTCGCTTTGGGGTTCTAAAAATGCGCCATCTTGGAACAGGGGTCTTTTACTTCAAATTCATGGACGATGCCGGACTTCTGTGCTGCGTTTGGATGTTCAAATGAACGAAATCTAAAAACCAGATAGCAAGGGATTACGTTACACGAGTGAGAATGTGTTTTATGATATTGAATGTTACGAAATTATATTTCTTGTTACGTTGGTTTGTTTCAGTCCTTGGTTAACGACCACAGCTAATCCATGCTAGTTACCCATTAGTTTTTGACAGTTAGGAAAACAGACAATGTTTGTAGATTCCAAAGCTCTTAATAAGGACATTAAAAATTGACCCATGCTTTTTTGCTTTTAGGTGAAGACCCAACTTTATGTATGTTCTGTAAGATTTCCTTATCTGTCAAACATATTTTATTAGATTGTCCTGGACTTAACACAAGCAGAATGCTCTTTTATCAAGTTACTTCACTTAAGGACATTTAATGACATTATGCCTGAAAATGTTTTGGATTTTTTATCGTATGTTAATTAAAAATAAATTGTATAATATGACTTGTTTGTATATTTGTTTTGTTTTTATTGTGTTTATATTTTATGTGTTTTTGTAATTGAATTTTTGCCATGAAAATAGCTTTGATTGCTGACATGGTATTAAATAAAATAATTAGAATCTGTTTGTAGATTATCAAGTGATAAACAGCATTATAGCATTATATTTTGAAAAAGTAGATTATCTTAATATCAAAACGTTAAATTTTCTCTGGACTCAATGATAAATACACGTCTGACCGTTGGAACGAACCAAAAAAAACAAACTATAAAATCGCATTCATGACGATTCATGGTGATTTTATTTCTGTTAGACCTTTGCCTACATTGACGCTGATGCATTAAAGAGGAGGGGGTCCCCTGTTCCAAGATGGCGGCTCTATTGACGCATTCGTTCCAATGAACTGTCGTAGCCAAGGGCGACATCTAGTGTAGATTTCTATGAACTGCACTGAGGTAATTTTACTTTTAGAAATGTGTGTTGAACATTTTTTCAAAAAGATTTTGATACGATAGGTTAAATAAAAGTTATATTGATATTGACAGACTGAAAAAAAGCGATCAAATAAACAACTTTCTTGCCTTATTCATCTCTGCAGTTTTCCCTGAGGAAAAAAAAACAACTGATTCGGTTCTTTGAGTCAGCTCTTGCAATCGCCGTTTTGAGTTATACGCTGGGAGTCGACTCACAGTGTCGTTTAGTGATCGGACCGCCGAAAATTAACGGTTGAGTTTGTTTTTGAAAGGAAGTAAGCGGGTCTAGTTACAGTGAGAATTGAAGCCGTTTATA
>NC_083485.1:2393036-2546313 GCF_030014155.1 Tachysurus vachellii | reverse complement strand
TCTCAAGATCAGTCTCAGATACACACTTTGGCTTCGTGTCACACCGAAACAGACAGCACACTCCACACTGCACAGCAGGCCACCTCTCTTAACTTGCAAACTACCACTGTTATTATCCATCCTGTGCCTGATACAGTTAGCTTAACTGGGGTTACTGATGAGGATGATAGTTATGATGAATGTATCGATGAAACACAGCTGTAATATCCAGCTTTATCATAAGAGACTTCGTACAAGGCAATGAACGTAAATGTTGAACTCTTAAAATGTTTTTTTCTTTGTCTTGTGTTTTGTGTACAGAAAACAGATTTATTTATGGAGGGTTTTATTTAAATTTACCAGAAGGAGTTTTCAATGTCAGCATTTTGTTGCAGTCAGTAAGTATTACAACAAAGTATAGTCAACAGAGGGATTTCACTTAAAATAATTTATGTTCAGGTGATGTATTGAGACTTGTTATTGTTCCCACCCTGAAATTAATACTTTTTTTTGGCAATAACTGTAATAAAAAAAAATAATTTAGTGATGAAAAGTCTTCATTTTATCCTATTTAACTAAATGTTGTGGAATCTCTATGAAGCAGTGTAGTGATCATTTGTCAAATGAAATCAAATAAATGAATCAAACTTAACTCCAAAATAATCACCAAGATACACCATGGGTTGTGGTTTATGCAGTTAAAGGATTGAGTCCAAGCCAGATGACATGTTTGGTGAGCTTTATTAAAGGGTTTGCAGGCAAACAAACAATCTTGCATCTCCTGCTCCTTGTGCCCAACTGGCTTGACAAAACTGGTTTAAAAAAAAAATAAAAAATAGGCCCACCCAGGTGCATTCTGGGCTGACACAACTAAACCCCTTTTATCCCCTAGGTGAACATGGCCTAACCTAATAGAAAAGAAATACTAACCAATCAAATTAGAAGAATAATAAGAAAAGTAAACATATTCTAATTAAAGTTTCATTTCAAGTTATAATGGATGATAAAACTATAAACCCCTTTTAAACCTATAGATTTTTTGTGATTTAGATAATAAATATAAGATAAATCATGTGAGTTATTTTTTCACCTGTAATGTGAGATCTTTTTTCACCTTTTTTAACCTTTTTTCACCTTAAACCAACAAAACAAAAGTAAGAAAAAAAAAACATTTAAGATGTGAATTAATGTAAACATTAAAGGTTACATATCCACATGAACCTTTCTCAGTTCATAGATTCAGATATTGCTATTAAATTATGCAATATAGAAGATATGTCAATATGTGGTGCAACTTGCATAACACCAAACCACTGGAGTGCAAAATACTATAATAAATGCATTATTTTTCAGGAAATTAAAAAAACGCCGTACCTTATCTGCAGTGCACAGGGTTTAGTCCGCGTTGCAATGGATTGTCTTGCGCTAAATTCCTGTCCTCAGACGAGCACCAGAACTAGCGGGGGTCAAGATTTTTTTTTCTTTGAGTCCAGTGTTTTGAAGACATTTACCTCAGAAGACGTGTTGATTCGTTGCGACTTTTCTTGAGGAGAAATATGCCGTGAAGCTCTCCCACGGAGTGAGGAAGAGGTGGACAGTTGAAGTGTCCAATGGAGTTATGAGATTTGCACTCAAGCTATTTTCAAGACTTTAGATTGGTTAATAACTTGTAAAAATAACAGAACCACGTGGGGACTGAACAATAGCATCGATATACGAAAAAATATGAAATTGACAAAATTTGGAGATAGGAGGTTTCCGCCCGACAGCGACGATTTATGATGCTGTTCTACATATGATATACTCTTAACTGTTAGGAAATACTGTATAACAAATTAAAAACCCAATCATAAAAATATATATAAAACATCTTAATGTCTATACAATTAAAATTGTGAAATTAAAATTGTGAGGATCAATCCAGACTCAATTCATCCACTAAGTAAGGCTGTTTCTCCTTAAGGACTTTATAGGCTTCTGCTTTCACAACTCTTCCTCCTGTATTGAGAGAACTGTACAGGAGCCTCATTTGCTCACATGATGTTGATGCTGCATGAATTTTATTGTACTTTTCATCACTAATCATCATCTTGCTTTTTAAACAGTCTGCTATCTCCATTACCGAAGAAACTCTCTGAATGAGATGTTCCATGTGTCGATCCATAAAGTCAGCACCTAAAATGCAAATGTAAAGGTTACACATTTTAATAATGTACACAATATTTATATATTTTTTTTGTGTTTTTAGAACTGTTCCATGTTACATTTGCATGACTGTTTAATGTGTAAGACAGCTGAGTGTCCTAATTACAGTGGGAAACTTAAAACTAAAATTTACATGCAACCTTACCTGTGGTATCTGATGTGGGTGTGGCTGCATCTGTACCTGTTTTGGCAAGTGAGATAATAAGACTTTAACAATACCTAATTAATGCACACCTAGAGCAAAAATAAAGTATTTAGTAACTGTGAAACCACTTGACTGCCACTGATACCTCATGTACACACTAACAAGCAACAAACCAACAATCAACCATTTATTTACTCAGCCAAAACGGATTACACTTAGGTCCTGTTTACTCTTGATTCAACAAAAATCCAAAATAACAGCAAATAATTACCCTCATCATGAATTCTTTTATCCTTAAAATAGCCCAATATTCCTAATTACCCATATTTTATATATCCTGGTAGTTTCTTTATATATGTGGTAATATAAAAACATCTGCTTACCTGCAAGCAAGACCAAACGGGGCTCCCAAACTTCCTGGTCATTTTCATCCAAAAGACCTACAGTGACTTCATCAACCTCAGTTTTACAGAACATCTCAAATGTAGGATGATAGTTTGGGCCATAGTCACATTCAAACTTCTCAATCTAAGGAAATAGGTAACGCAGAGTTTATTTCAGAATGAATGTCAACCAAGGTCAACTATGATTCATAATACTATGAGCTGTACCCTACCGTGGGTTGTAATACATATTCATGGTCAGTATCTTTACAACATGGCCTGTATTTTTTGCCAGAAGTCAGTTCACAGTTGGAGCTTGTCTCAATGTACGTCATGCTCCTATGCCGTTTGTGCACCTTGAAGGGAAACCAAATGAAATAGTGTTCACTTTAAAAGCTAAAATCTAGAAATAGATTTTTGGAAAAACAGCAGTACATATTTTAGTCACTTCCCATGATGACTAAACCATGTAAAGGATAATAAAATAAATATTTAGCACTATTTATTAAAGCTGATTACCTCTTCAACTGGCACATTGCCTGGCAAAAGATGCATATGCAGTTTACTCTTCCTGGAATTTCCACATACTTTTTTATAGAACAAAATCACTTGGGCTGTGACGGGATATTCTCGGAAAAAAGGAAAATATTTCAAGAGGCCGTATAAGGAGAGACCTTGAATGTCTATGATGACATGTGTGTTTGTTACTTTTAGTGGCTGAATAAGTTCCACATTACCACCAGTCACATGTGCTGCACTCAATTTAACCTCATCTGTGCCTGTAACATATAAAGAAACAGAACCAGGCATGATCGATAATAATGACAACATGATTTGGATAATATTTTACCCCAGTAGTTTACAAATAAATTTTCTGACAATGGGGGATCTGGTATACTAGATTTATTATTGTATGCACTTTATTGCATTTCATAATTACAGTTGAGTTACTTTCAATGTGCAAATTTGTAATCAGGCCTCAGATGCTACTGATAACCAAACTGTTTAGAAAGCACTATTTAGAGAGTTACACATACAGGACAGAGTTTGCCACTCTCTGACAGTTTGATGTAATTACAATACTGTATGTCCACACTGAGGGTTTTTGTTTTTTGTTTGTAGAAGATAGCATCATATTCTGAGACAGTGCATACCTCAACGACCAAATATTTTAAAGGCCAAAGCTTTATCTTTCAACAGTCCAGGAAAGGCAAATTCTTCTAACAAATACTTTGATATTATTTTCTTCATTTGTCAAATCTAAAAAGCTATGGTATAATAACATAGTTTATATCTCACATATAATCATTCTCATGAACTGACTTTACAGCAGTAAAAAATATTAGTTATGAAATATTAGTTTGGATGTAATGGATTTTTTGCCTGTTTATGTTTTTGATTACAAACCAATCTTTGTACAGTGTATGTATTCTTTATCATTTCAAATTATGTCATTCAAAGTAACATTTAATACATCACTGCAAAATGTCATACAGTATTCACAAACAATTAATGTTAGTGAGCAGATTTCACTTTTATTAAGCTGCTTATAAAAATCTTTCATATTTTTCCATAAATTTATAAAAGATAGCTATGAGTCAACTTACAGATCTCACAATGTGGTAGATGCAGATGACGGATAGAGCCTTCATGGCAGGAGATACTGTACAAAGGTCCTGCAGGCTGCAGTTGTCCTAGTCCATCCAAGTAACCGCTGTCCCAGGACACTATTCTGTACAGCACTTCCCCTTTCCCATCCATCTCAAACACAAGATTGGTCAATTTGCACATAAACTGACCAGCATGATGGCAGAGGAACCTCAAAATAATAGGAAAATAATAGGAATAAGATGTCCTGCTATAATATTGTCAGCAATCAATAGTTTGTTTTAGGGGTGGACAAAAAACTTTTCCTCTCAGAATAGTGGAGCCTGCTATGCCACCAGGTACACTACTGCTACTGGTATGTTTTGCAAGCATGTATGGGTATGAGGTCCAAACATTTTGAATTGTACCGCAGCAGGCAGTGGATTCGATTTTCAATATACATACAAATAACCTCTTTTGGATTTGCAGTAATGACTAGTGTTTTTTTTTTTGTGGGCACTATAAATAAAAACCTAAAAGCTTGGACATGAAATCGATTTCTTCTGAATGACTTACTACCCTTGGAAATAAAGAAGCATGTTACCTATATTCATCTTTGTTCTTATTCCCAGCATAGTTTTCAACTAGTTCTGGAATGAAGACCTCCAAAGTCTGTGAAAAAAGAAGTAGACCACGTGTGGATAGTCTCACATTATGCACACATGCATGCATGCACTCATTTATATATATATATATATATATATATATATATATATATATATATATATATATATATATATATATATATATATAAATATATATTCTGAAATCAACATCTTCAGAGATTTTCTATGGTTTTTAAGCTAGGTGACGGTGTTGGCCACTGTAGAATCGTCTGGGACCTGCAACTAAACCTTTGGTGGAATGTGAGGTATGGATATGATTATTGTCCTGTTGGAAGAACCAGTGGCGCCCAAGCTTCAGCTTCCTCACAGACAGCATGAGGTGTCTTCTAGGATTTCCTGATACTTTAAAAAAAGAATCAATTTTGCCTTCTACAATCTCCAGAGCATCACAGAGTCAGCACCATGCTTGACTATAGGCAGAGTGTTCTTTTCATCATCCGCTTAATTCTTCTTCCTTCAGCATATCACTGATCCATCAGGCCGAAAAGTTCTAGTTTTTGCCACAGAACAGAATCCCAAAATGTCTAGGACTGGTTCTGGTTCTTAGAAATCTGGTGACGTAGTGTAACCAATGTTCCTTTACGTCTGAACTTGCAAACTATGTCTCTAGATCTATGTCTCAGAGACGCTTCGAAAAGTGTCAGTGTGTATCCTATTCTTGAAGATGTTTGTTGCAGTGTACACTAAACTATTCTCATGATGCTCAGATATCTACGTCTATGTGATATCTATATCACAGTCTAATCTATTTAATCTGATCAATAAATATATTATTTATTCAGCATCAAGACACTATCACTATCAGAAAAAGGGGTTAATACTTGAGGTTCCCTACACATTCACTCTGTGAAGTTATCGAAAACAGTGTGAAACATTTATGCACGATGCCAAATGTAAATTGTTTCAAGTACAAAATGTGGAAAGTAACTTTCTCTGGTTAAAACTTTTGAGTGAGGAGGAACAGGAGGAGCACTGACATAGTCCTACAAAATGGCATTCAGCAGGCTACTTTATAGAACGGGGCACAGAAGCCTTTATTATCACCACACATACTGTACATTACAGCACAGTGGAATTCTTTTCCTCACATACCCCAAATAACGAGGTTGGGGTCAGAGTGCAGGGGCAGCTATGATACAGCGCCCCTTGAGCAGGGAGGGTTGAGGGCCTTGCTCAAGGGCCCAGCAGTGGCAGCTTGGCTGTGCTGGGCCTTGAACCCCGATCTTCCGATCAACAACCCAAAGTTGTTGTTCATGTTATGTGTTTATGTTTATACTTATATAAAGTGTTATTTGAGTGACAAGTGATTTAAGTATTAAAGTACAAAAAAATGAGCCTTTACCTGAATTCCTAAATCTCCTGTGTAAAACAACAGAGGAAACATTTTAGATAAAACACAAGGAGAAAAATCTGTGTATACAAATAAAAATGCCTCAGAGTTAAATCTGAAATTACTGTAAACTGACCTCTGACTAATTGTTCCATTGAATAGGATTATTCATTAAGTGTCAGTCAGCTACTTAGCTCTCAGTATGTGTATGTCAGATTTCTGTGCCTGCAAAACTACTGTTCTGTCTGCAATCACAATCTGTTGTGTTCACTACACTATAATCATGATGTTCATACAGTATATCTATATGGTTTAATGTATTCCAACTGTACAAAATCTATATTATTCATGCATTAACAAGACATCACTAGCGTAGAAAAGGGGTTTATACTCACCACTTATTTTAGTCTGTGAAAGTAAATAAAACAGTGCGAAGATTTTATGAAAAGTGTTTTATACATATAGTTTATAAAACATCATCCTTTACCATTTGTGTGATGTTGAGTTATCTACTTACCTTTGAGAGAAGATCTGTGTAAAGCAACAGAGAGAAAAGTAAGGTTAGATAAAATACAGTGAGAAAAACCTATGATTTACAGTCATAATAGGTGTTTAAGGTTATAGGTTAGGAAAATAAGTGACTGTGTTGCTCTGGAAAATTATTGTGTTGGCCTGAGTGGTTGCTGGTGGCAGTTGGGTTGTGCAGTCAGTGGACCTGGACACAGGGAAAGACGAATCTGGGCAAGGCAGTTTCAGGGAGTGTCATTGCCATCTGAGAGTAAAAGTGACAAAACGCTCCACAAGTAGGGAGCCAAAGCATGTTCAATCCATTGTAGTCTGCATGTACATTTACTCTGAGTGTTCTCCACAATTGTAGAGGCCCATGACATCAGCAATTGGCCACCAGACATTTGTAGTCGAGCGTCCCCTTGAAGTCGAGCGTTTCCTTTTTGTGTGTAGATCTCTGGGCTGCAGTCACAACACCCACCTTAGCTATGAGCCAGCTATAGTTCTGGGTTTGGTCATTGCACTCCACAGGAGTGGCCGTCAGCAGGGCCGTCAGCTTTGCCCTGCTGAGCCCCCACCCAGGGTTCCAACAAGAAACGAGAAGTCCTGAGCTCTTTGATGGCCCATTTAATGGCTAGGTTTCTTTCCTGACAGCGGCATAGCGGTTTTTGGAGAGGGTCAGCTCCCTACTGTTATACAGGACTGGGTTCTCTTTACTGCTAATGTCTTGAGAGAATGTGGCACCAAGCCCCTTTCCAGAGGTGTCTGTTTGAATAAATGGAATTTGGTGGAATTTTTTTATGGTTTGCACAAAACCATCAACCTTGTTAGGACCCTCTTTAAATCATGGATTGCCTCCTTTGTCTCTTCATTCTACTGCACCCAGTCTGTTTGGCCTTTCTTAGCTAGGTCTGAGAGGGGAAGTTTGGGAGGTGAAATTTGGGTCAAAGCATCTGTAGTGCCTGGCTAGTTTTTGGAAGATAGACCAGGTATTGCCCCTCAGTCCAGGTGGAACTTACTCAGGTTGGTCATCAGACCGGGCTTCCAGAGTTGTTTCAGGAACTTCAAATGGTGGCACATACAGTGGTGTGAAAAAGTGTTTGCCTCCTTCATGATTTTTCATTTTTTTGCACGTTTGTCACACTTTAATGTTTCAGATCATCAAATAAATTTAAATATTAGTCAAAGATAACAAGTAAACACAACATGCAGTTTTTAAATGACGGTTTTTATTATTTTTAATATATAATATAATATAATATAATATATAATTTTAATATTATTATTAACAAAATCCAAACCCACATGGCCCTGTGTGGAAAAAGTGTTTGCCCCCCTGTTAAAACATAACTGTGGATTATCACACCTGAGTTCAGTGTCTATAGCCACACTCACACAAGACCTGACTGACAAAGTAAAGTAGACCAAACGATCCTCAAAAGCTACACGTCATGCCGAGATCCGAAGAAACTCAGGAATGAGTTTTGGACTTTTTCAAATGAGAAAGAAAGCAATTGAGATCTATTAGTCTGGAAAAGGTTATAAAGCCATTTCTAAAGCTTTGGGACTCCAGCAAACCACATTGAGAGACATTATCCACAAATGGTGAAAACATGAAACAGCGGTGAACCTTCCCAGAAGTGGCCGGCCAACCAAAATTACCCCAAACAACAACTCATTCAAGATGTCACAAAAGACCCCACGACAAAATCCGGGTCTCACTTGCCTCAGTTAAGGTCAGTGTTCATGACTCCACCATACGAAAGAGACTGGGCCAATATGGTTCCAAGTCAAAAAAACCCTGCTGAGCAAAAAATACATAAAGGCTCTTCTCAGTTTTGCCAGAAAATATCTTGATGATCCCCAAGACTTTTGGGAAAATACTCTGTGGACTGATGAGACAAAAGTTTAACATTTTTAAAGGTGTGTGTCCCATTACATGTGGCATAAAAGTAACACTGCATTTCAGAAAAAGAACATCATACTAAGAGTAAAATATGGTGGTGGAAGTGTGATGGTCTGGGGCTGTTTTGCTGCTTCAAGACCTAGAAGACTTGCCATGATAAATGGAACCATCAACTCTGCTGTCTACCAAAAAATCCTGAAGGACAATGTGCCGCCATCTGTTCGCGATCTTGGGTTCTGCAGCAGGACAATGATCCAAAACACACCAGCAAGTCCACCTCTGAATGGCTGAAGAAAAAAATTTGGACTTTGGAGAGGCCGAGTCAAAGTCCTGACCTGAATCCTATTGAGATGCTGTGGCAGGACCTTAAAAAGGCGGATCATGCTTGAAAACCCTCCGACGTGGCTGAATAACAATTCTGCAAAGATGAATGGACCAAAATTCCTCCATAGTGCTGTAACAGACTTATTGCCAGTTATCACAAATGCTTGATTGCAGTTCTTGCTGCTAAGGGTGGCCCAACCAGTTATTAGGTTTAGGGGACAAACACTTTTTCACACACATAAATTTGTTTGATGATCTAAAACATTAAAGTGTGAAAAACATGCAAAAAAATGTAAAACCAGGAAGGGGCAAACAATTTTTCACACCACTGTATGTTCTGACCAGGTGGAGGAGTGTATGATGGTATTGTCCGTGTAGGCAGCAGCGAAGAGGCAGTGTGGGTGCAAGACAATGTACATCAACTGGACCACTACTCCCAGTTGGGTCTTCACATGTTGCTGGACCATGTGTGTCAGGCCAAGGACTGTGGACAAAACATACATTAACTGGTCCACTAGCTCTGTCAACTCACAGTTGTGCAGGTGTTTGCTGACCAGACTGCTGCAATCAATAGTTGACTGACAATTTATTCTCCCAAAGATTATAAAAATGGTCCTTGCAAATGTGTAAAGAATTTGCAGATGGAGCTCAGGAACAGAAGGAGTACTTGGTCACTGGTGGTAACTCAAGAGACCAAGCTTGCCAGTTGTAGGCCTGCTGTTGTTCGGTTTGGGCTTCTTTCATGTGCCAAACGGGCCACTTGCTCAATTGGAACAGTGTGTGGTACTCTACCATATCCGTGATGGGTGACAGTTCACTGTGGGCCAGGACCTCTTTTTTGACAAGCTTAAAGTTGGCAAGAGCACAATAGAGAAATGTCATGGGGATCTGGTGTGTTCAGATTCTGGAGGCCTAGCAGCTCTTCAGTCACTATGGAGTCGAAGGGCTAGCTCCTATGTCAAAGACTGCTGCTGGAGACTACTCTCAAAAGATGTTGTACAATCTGCTCCATGGGTCAGGAGGAAGCCAGGGCTGAGTTCATGCCTGCATTCTCCACCAGTGTAGAAGCTCAGGGCTGCAAGTGGCTGAAGACATGGGACAGACCATATCATTGCCAGCAAGAGTTTATTTTCTTACTGGCAAAGAACAGAAAAGGAGAGGGGAAAACGTAGAGAAAGTGGGAAGCGATGGTATACTGTCGCTGCTATCGGTGAGTGAGACAAAAGCATTAGTGGCAAGCCAAATCATGCTTACTTCTTTGCAGCCGGTGTGCTCTTCTATACTTTGCAGTTTTCTGAATGACAGTTTTACCATTTTACTACTAATTTCTTTGGTATGGGCACAGTGGTGGACACTTTAAAACGTGGCGACTACAGACAGGGAGATGTTGCACTTGTCCATGAAAAAAACAGCTAACCGGCCTTTGGGAATGCTGTCTGGGCCTGTGTCCTTTCAAATATTCACCTGTCAAAAGAAACATCTCATATCCTCCACAGAGCAGGTGCTAACCTCTGCAGTATGGGCCAAAGGAGCTCTCTGTAAAGTGCAGGATTGTTCATCTCGAAGCAACTATTTAAAAGTATTAGGCTCATCTGGTAGACAGGTTGCATGTAAATAGTGGAGCATTTATTTCCCATAAAGTCTGTGATGTCTATTCCATGCATCACAGCTAATTCCATGTCTCTTGGTGTTTTTTACAGTGAAGTAAACATTGCTGTTTAGGGTAGATTCAAAATGTTTTGTTTGCACACAAAGACGTCTTTGCATTTTCTGATGAAATATGTTATGGTATCTGAGTAACCCTTGACAGCATCATCAGAGTGGACTAAAAAAAATTTTGATCATTTTGAGAGTAGATGCTTCCTGTTTCAGCTTCCAGAAGAATAAAAGAATGTTCTAACTTGCCAAAAAGGAGGTGTGGGAGGGATTTGTAGAAGAGAGAGTAGCAACAGTCCAAAAAGCGGTCCCCATATTCCAACAAATTCTCTCAGTAACCACTATGATCGAGACAGAAGAACAATGTATTCTAAATCATGGGAGCAAAAGGACTTGATATAGTGTATGTTCTTCAAAAACATAAAACATACACCACCTAGTCAGGTCTTTTCCCTGTCTGTCTGTATGCAGACACCAAGGATTCTGTGAGGCAGTAATCCTTTGTCACTGTGAGACAAGATACTGTATGCACTCTCAAATTGCAAAGCTTTTTGTCCAAGATCCAGAACATTTGACAGTAGTTTGCTGGGTAGTGGGGTACAGTTAGCTCTCCTTCCTCTTTTCTGGATATGCTCCTGTAGTCACGGGTGGGCAGCTCGCTACAGTGTTTATAATCATATGGTCAGCATAGAGGAAAGTAAGGTTTGCAGTGTGTGTCTGAAGAGATGATTTTTTAAAGTGTCATAGACAATGAGGCTGATGGCAAACAATATAGGAAACATAATACAGTCAACACAAACAAAAAACATTTTAATTGTATGCTTCCTAGAATGTTTTATAGTTTTCAGTGCATTAACAAATATCTGTAATCAAATATTAGATAAAACACTAAATATAAAATCATCAGAATACCACAGCAGCTTGATCCCTGATGTTTCAGTGTAACTACTCACAGTAACATTTAGTGTTTAATTTAAATTCCTCTCTAATGTATTAAAAAATTTTCTACTCACCAGACAGTTCATCCTGTGAAAGTAAATAATACAACGTAAACATTTTAGGAATGATATTAAAAGTGAATTTTATCAAGTGAAAATGGGGAAGTAGCCATTACTCTGGCTATAAAAACAGCTGATGTGTGTCTACTACACACTACAAAACAATCAGTCATTGCACACAGTAAATCTGTATAGTGTAGCATTGTGCTAATATATTGCTAGGAATATTTAAGAAATCTAAATATCTTGATTTATTAGAATATGCAATTTTCAGATATATGCATGTATTTACCAATATAAAGTATTGGCGTACATTTGTTATGCAGAGCAAGTGATGGCAATTACAGCCTACATGCATAGAAATATCTTAAAGCTGTGATTTATGTTTATTGTGTAACATTCTGATGGAGTCTGTCAGTGGTGTGTGTTATATGCTGCGTGTTTGTTGTGTCTTTTACTCAACATTATTAAACTACAGTGAGTTTTTTCACGAGTTTTCATGCTTGTCTCGGCATTTTAATTATACTGTTTTTTTATTTTCTCTTTTTAGTTAATATTTGTAATATTAATGTTTTACATTGTCACTTTAGCTTTTTAAATTCTTTGCTTTTCTGTCCCAGTTAATTTTATTTCTCTTCTTTGGGAGACGATTGTTTGTTTCCTGTTTTCAAACACTTTCAGATCTTTCTAATATTCCTATCCAATCCAAGTCAAAGGTAAACATTAATTATTGTCCAGTGTGTGAGCTGCAGCATGTTTAGTCATTCTTCCTCCATCATTAGCATTAATTTTACTTGTGATACGTGTATTTTAGTTAGCTGTCTGACGGAGAAGATTTCAGCTTTAGAGGTGTGCATCCAGACACTAGAGGGGGATAGCGAAAGTGTAGTGTAGTTTCTGTAGGGGGAAATCTGGATGCCTTAGGCGGAGATAGAAACCCTGCCAGGGGTTGATCTACATGGTCAGCCAGTGCCTCATGGGATTGTTGTGGATGGAGCCGCCCAGAGACTGTCATGCCTGCTTTGAACCAATGTTGTGTCAGTCAGCTGTATGGTCTGGTGTTTATCAGCAATCAGGTCTGTGATGAACTCAGCGTTTACAATGACCCAGTAGTTCCTCAGGAGGTCTCGGTGGCACAATTATAAACTGTTGTAGAAAGGACATTATTTACATTTATATTATTATCTGTAGAGTGAGGATGGGTTGCCTTCTGAGCCTGGATCCTCTCATGGTTTCTGCTTCATGTCATCTCAGGGAGCTTTTCCTTGACACCGTCGCCTCCGGCTTGCTCAGTAGTTACAGTTGAGGCCAAAATTATTAGCCCCCCAGAAATTTTGGAACATTTTCCTAAAGATCTTTCAGATGTTTGCAGCATTGGTAAAACTTGATATAATCAAACATTTAGTAGCTTTTGGTACATTTTTGAATATAAAAATACATTCATGTATATGGCCTGCTTTATATCAAATATAGTGAAAATGCGGTGGTCAAAAATATTAGCCCTCATGTGAATTTTTGCTTTCAAAACACACCTAATTAATCAATAAGCTTTCAAAAAACACCTGTGCAGTCAATTGGCTTCCTAATAACACCTGAGCATTCAATCAGCATAAAAGGACTCCAAGGAACAGGGCACTTGAACACATTATTGGGAGAGACTACTTTTACTCACTATGCCAAAGACAAAGGAAATCAGTCTTGAGCTTAGAAAGAAGATAATGGAGGCTCATGATGAGGGGGAAGGCTATACTGCCATTTCCAAGCGTTTCACTGTGTCTAGAACCGCTGTACGTTGCATCATTGCAAAGTACGTGGTACATGGTGGTCGTAAGTGGTCGTTAGTGCAAGATTTCAAGAACTCTATAGAGAAAAATAGTCAGAGATGTCAGCAAGATGCCCCAGACATCTGCCAAGATGCTTGTTGCTGACCTGGCCTCTTCTGGAGTTGATGTTTCAAGGAACACACTTGTGAGGGCTCTTCATCGTGGTGGGCTTCAGGGCCATCGTCCCAGAAGAACCCCCTTACTCAAACAGCGGCACATCACAGCCAGACTGAGGTTTGCCCGTGAACATTTGAAAGGTAAAGATGAGTTTTCAGAGTCTGTGTTTTGGTCTGATGAGACTAAACTGGAACTGTTTGGGCACATGGATGTTGCTTATGTTTGGCGAAGAAAGGGTGAGGCCTTCAACCCTAAGAACACAGTTCCCACAGTTAAACATGGTGGTGGGAGCATCATGCTGTGGGTTTGTTTTGCAGTTTCAGGCTGTTTGGGTGCTCGGCATCATGAAAAAAGAAAATTATGTTGACATTTTGACATTTTGAGGGATAATATGTTAGGTCGTCGCTGGGTCTTCAAACAAGACAATGACCCAAAGCATACATCGAAATTGGTCCAACAGTTCCTGAAGGATACCAAAACCAAGGTCCTGGAGTGGCCCACACAGAGCCCAGACCTTAATCCTATTGAAAATCTGTGGCGAGTGCTCAAAGTGAATGTCCAGACTCGGAAACCACGTAATTTGGACCAGCTGGAGCAATTTGCAATGAAAAAATTTTTTCTGTCTAATTTCTGTCTAATTGTCTAATTTCATAAAGGGGGCTAATAATTTTGGCCTCAACTGTATATGGATAGATATATAGTATTTTACGTTAATATTCTTTAAATTAATTTTAAACTTTAATTGTGAATATTCATTTATTTATTTTTACTCTTATTTTTTCTTATTGTTATATATTTATTTATTTTTTCTCTCTCTTCTGTTTCCATACTTCTGTAAAGCTGCTTTAAAACAATCCGAATTGTTAAAAGTGCTATACAAATAAATTGAAATTGAGGTTACAAACAGGTGGTGTGTGTTATATGCTGCGTGTTTGTTGTGACTTTTACTCGACACGGTAAACGTCTCTGTACATTATTACACTGCAGTGAGGTTACACACAGGTGCATTGTGGGAAAGAAGCTGACTGATGGAAGTGGAATCTCACTTACTGATCAGACTCCTTCACATAAACATGATCTGAAAATCATCTTTATGTTTCTATTTGATTCCTGGATTAAAATGTAATATATGTGAGAAGTTTATAAAATATCAGCTTTTACTATTAGTGTGAAGTCGAGTTATTTACTTACCTCCTCTGAAGAAGCTGTTTAAAACAGAGAGAAGTGTAATGTTAGATAAAATACAAAGAGAGCTACTATTAGAAGAACATTTTGTACATCTCCATGTGTTCTCGTGCTGTGATTGGTCAAGAAAGAACTTGCTTCACCTTTCTGAAAATCCTGGATGTTTTCACTGAATCACTCAATCTGAATTTTCAAAACCTGAATTTGAAATACTTCTTTTTTATTATTGTCATCATGATGTCGACAAGAAAGAACTGTCATTAAGGTATTTCATGGTAATTAGTTCATGATATTAGTTTGAAAACGTTGAGTAGTAGTGAACTAAGAGGCCATTTCAATAATATTCTACACACAAGCTGAAAAAAAAAAAAACAAGGCCATAGTACTTTTGGCTCATGGATCTTGAGTGTGACATTTTATTTAAAGAAAATCATTTTATTTTAATAAATTTAAAAGAATAAAACTGAGCGTTGTCTATGTGTTTAAGCATATATAGTGAGAAACTATGCAAATGGATTTTATCCCTTAATAAACTTCACACTAGCTGTATAATGTGTAAATAATATGACAGCACTTCAGGCTGTAAAGATGAACAGGTGTGTTTACTTTTGTACCTCCTTCCATACTCACCAGTCAGTAGAACAGATTTCTCCATTTTCTTTCTCTCATCTTCTGTCCATTTTATGTCTCTCTGAAGAAGTGAATAAAACAGTGTGAAGGTTTTATACATGACTCCACAAATGTTTACTGTATGTAAACAATGTTTACTGTATGTATACATTTACTGTATGTAAATAAATTGTTAAATAAACATGAAGTGTTTCTCTGTTCAGACAACTGTGTGTGTGTATGTGTGTGTGTGTGTGTGTGTGTGTGTGTGTGTGTGATATTACTAACAGTACACACTGAGCTGATTGAGGTTGATTTAAACTGACATTGTATTCAGTAACACACTGAGTTTGAATGCAGCCAGCTGAAGAACACAATCATTAAACACTAAACTGAAAGAAAAAAAAGTTTTACTGTAACTTCATTTTGTTAGTGTTGTAGGTTGTCTGAATCGATCCTCAAGTTAAATTGAACACGTGTTAAACCTTTTCTGTGTCACTTTAAATGGAATTAAAGAAAAGGTTTCTTACATTTATTTTGTTTACGTTTCCACAAAGTGTTTACACTCCTAGAAATAATAATTACATCATAACAACACCAGTAATAACAGCAGATTGCTAGCAAACAGTTTCTAGAACAATCCTATGTGACTTTTTATCCACAATAAACCATCACTGGGAGCCGGTTGCCATGGTAACTCATTTACCCCTCACTGATCACTGGTCTAATTACAACATATGTTTTTTTTTAATGTTGCTATCATCAGTAAGACATTAATGAATGTAATATTTTATAACAGTTTACTCACCTGATAAACACAGACGTCTTTAACTACAGGAGGATGTGGGGAAAAAAGCACAATAATTTTGTTGAGATTATTAAAAATGCATTGTAATTTTCAGTATTTCTGTATTTTATCCTGTAATATTAGCTGTAAACATTCCTAAAAAGTCTGTTTTGATCCTGTACTGTATTGTTTCTCTTCTCTTTCTGCTCTTCAGGATCTTTCAGTATTAATGCAGTAAGAAACAAATTCCCCAGATGACTTACTTCCATTCTGTTCGAATCTCTTTCATGCAGCATTATCAAGTGTGACTCTCTAACTCACATCTCTCTGTAGTTCTGTTCACTACAGTAATGTTAGCCAATATCAGTAACTTTAATAGAGAGTTATTGTTATCAAATCACATTCAAACAAAAACCTTCAGCTTTTTCTCTCTCAGTATCAGTGTGTAGGTCAGATTTGTGTGTCTGTACAACACTAAATGACAAACTAGACACCAGCATGATGAATGTTCTGTTAGAGATCACAGTCTGTTGTGTTCACTACACTATGCTCATGATGCTCAGTGGTACATTAAGAAGTAAATACAGAATTAAATTATTATTAAATTCACTCTCACCTGTCTGTTCTGTCCTCTGTGGAGCTCCAGATTGCTCCTGTATCTGAGAATAATAAAGTTTAAATGTGTTGTGAATGAGTTTAAAGATAAATTATAAAATAAAGAAAAGAACTGTTACTTTGGTCATAAAACAGTTTCATTATCTTCCTAAACAAATCTAAGATCATAAAGGTTTAACAGTTAGCCATCAGTCAGTAAATCTACATAACATTCTGTTACACTGTGATCATCATCATCTGCTCACATCGGACAGATTCATCAGGTACAGAGACATAACTGTGGAGGGAAAAATCATGCAGCCAGAAACAAATTATTAATGTATGTGTATTTCAGTCAGGACCACTTCGTCAATGAAGGTTACGGATGGGGCGGGGACGCAGCGCTTGGGAATGAATAGAACGAGTACGTGAAGAATTTAATCGGTGCTGGCGACGGGTTCTGGCTGGAGGAGTCGGGACGGAGGAGGGTGTTGGATCGCAGCAGCGGCGATGCGTAGGAGCGTCTCGAAGGCGAGGATTTAAATGAGGGGAAATTACGGAAGTCGTGCAGGATTGGTGCGCCTCGTGGACAGCTGAAGCAGCTGATGCAGCTTACTGCGTGGCCTGCCTGAACTAATGCGATGCTTGATTTCAGTCAGGACCACTTCGTCAATGAAGGTTATTGCGAGCATACAGTTAGTGTTGGCGGGATGGTTCTGTTCTGGGAGAATTTTTTCCACGTGCCTGTCCGTGCGCATGCAACTGATGCGTGGCACCGTAGGACCACAAAACGCAATCGGGGGCGTCTCCCGGCCGAGCAAGGTGGCATGCGATGTGCGTGGCTGAGTCGGAGCTAGGTGTGGGTCGTGGGGAGAGGGAGACTAGGCACCCCTGCCGCACGATTGACAACGGGGTTGATGTCCACTAAGTTAGTGGAGACGGCGGAGGATGCATCGCCCTGGGCTGGCTTGCAGCGTGGTCACAACAAGCTTGTTGCTAAACCACACGCCCCTGCCACACAATATGACAACGAGCATGTTGTATATCCACTAAGCCATATTGGAGACGGCAGGGGAATCATCACCCAGGGCGAGCGCGGCGTGCGGCGGCGAGCACGTTGCGGAGAGCGTTTGCCGAGGCCAGAGATGCCAATCAACCTACCATGCATGTCTTTGGACCGGGGGAGGAAACCGAAGTACCCGGAGGAAACCCCCGAGGCACGGGGAGAACATGCAAACTCCACACACACAAAGCGGAGGCGAACCCTGGAGGTGTGAGGCAAACGTGCTAACCACTAAGCCACCGTGCCCCCCCTGTTGGATCGCAGCAGCGGCGATGCGTAGGAGCGGCTCGAAGGCGAGGATTTAAAGGAGGGGAAATTATGGAAGGATTGGTGCGCCTCGTGGACAGCTGATTAGTAGCTGAATAAAATTGTTCTGATATCAGAACATGTAACTATAGAACATTGTATATGGAGAACATTAATGACTCATCAGTCCATTTAGATCTTCTCCCATACTGAGGTGTAGCTCCTTATTAGTGCAGGAGAAAATAAAGTGTAGGAGAGACATTCTGATGGAGTCTGTCAGTGGTGTGTGTTATATGCTGCGTGTTTGTTGTGTCTTTTACTCAACACGGTAAACGTCTCTGTACATTATTACACTGCAGTGAGGTTACAGACAGGTGCATTGTGGGAAAGAAGCTGACTGATGGAAGTGGAATCTCACTTACTGATCAGACTCCTTCACATAAACATGATCTGAAAATCATCTTTATGTTTCTATTTGATTCCTGGATTAAAATGTAATATATGTGATAAGTTTATAAAATATCAGCTTTTACTATTAGTGTGAAGTCGAGTTATTTACTTACCGCTGTGAGAAGTATCATGTAAAACAACAGAGAGAAATGTAATGTTAGATAAAATACAATGAGAAAAACTTATGATTTACAGTCAGAACAGCTGATAAACAATCTTCACTCTGTGCTTCCAAAGATGTTCAGACACAATTTTAATTATTTTAATGACAGATAGTGAATCATTATAAATAGTTCATATTAAATAATGAAAGACTTCATGAGGTGTTTTTACTCAGTGCAGTAACACAGATCTGTGATCAGCTGCTGAATAAAACACTCCATATGAAGTGAAAATGCTGAACATCAACATATTTTAACCCAATTTCTATCTGTATCAGGGAAAAATAAAGACAAGTTCTACTGTCTTCCATAAATGTCCATGTCTCCATGTTTCACAGAAGTGCTGCTTTGATTTGGATCATGAACAGTTTTCTTTTCACTTCACACTTTCCTCTTTTCATCACTCTGCTACAGCTTAGTCTTTGTCTCATCTGTCCATCATCTACTTTTTAACAAACTGGAATCTGCTCCTTTGCTCTTGAACTTTATCTGTGTGTTTATCTGTCTATTGGATAAAGACCCTGAGGTCATGCTGGTGGATTTTTGTTCTGTGTCTCAGATCTCTACAGTCTTTCTCTGAGGTTTATGTTTAATGGTTATACATGGTGTTTATTCATTGTGTAGAAAATATCGGAATAAAAGAGCAAAAGCTCTCACTTTCAACAAGAGCTAGTCTTTTCCTAGCTTTATCCGGTTAGCTCACACTGTGACTGTCTGATTCTGCAGCAGTCTGATCACCGATGTCACAGTGTAACTCTGATCATTCTGACTGCGCTCATTCAAACACAGCCTACAGAACAAACTAGCAGCCCAATATTACCTAGATTTGTGTGTTACTTTGCTTTTCACTGCTATACCTTCAGCTTTTTCTGTCTCAGTATCAGTGTGTACACTCTAAAAAATGATTCATGGGTTTAGTTTGTAAAACTTAAAATAAACAACATTTTCAGCATAAAAAAATTAAGTTTGTAATATGTACTTGTATTGGTGAGTTGATAACTCATTTTAATAAGTCTTTCAAAATTAAAATAAGAATACTGTCAACTTAATTATATATCGATTTTGAACACTTTTACCTTCACGTAACAACAGAAAAATATTAAGTTAGTGAAACTTAATATAGTTTAGTATATCTGGTGAGCATCCTTTTAAAGCCGAGTAAAGGTGGAATTTGCCCGGACGTGTTTTGCTGCCAGAGAAGGACTACTAGGATATTATATAGGTAAGTTAATATTTTTGCTTTGTTTTAATCTCAGCAGCTACCAACCTTATACACAAAAAAATCATTGACTTAAGTAAAGTTGGCCGCATATTCACAGATCGGAGTTTCCCCGAGTCAATAACTCCTGAGCTAAACGCTGTTACTACACAAAAAACACCTCTTTTCTACCGTAGTAATTTAGAGAGGCAGTGTAATGACAAGTCATGAGACTGAGGATCCATGTGCACGCTTTTAATACAAGCTCGAGGTACAATCGAGGTACAATCGAATCGGCAGTCACAATATCAAAGGTGAGGCAGAAATCAGAAACGGTAATACAGGCAGAAGGTCGGGGCAGGCGGCAGACAATAACAAAGGGGAGCAAAAACCAAAACAGAGTCAAAACCATGAATACACTGACAGACAAACGCTCAGACCGATAGCAGAGGCAAATCGAGACTTCGCAGAGAAGGGAAGTTCAAGATCCCGCCGTCACCTGGGGCTGAGTTTCCTGCAGGGGAGACGGAGTCGTATGTCGCGGGTGGAGAGCCATACCCATTGCCCTGGCTGATAGTCAGGATGTGGTCTATGCCGTCTGTCGGCTTGGCGCTTCTGGCGGCGGATGGCTCTCTGTAACTGGCGGTGTGCCACGCTCCAGGTTTCCTCGCTCTTACGGAACCAATCATCTACGGCAGGTAGATCAGAGGGTTCACCGGACCAGGGGAACAGGGGAGGCTGGTATCCGAGGACACATTGAAAGGGCGTGAGACCGGTGGCTGGCTTGATGAGCGAGTTCTGTGCGTATTCTGCCCACATTAGATATTTGCTCCAGTCAGTCTGGTGATCGTGACAGTAGGAACGAAGAAAGCGAGTGAGCTCCTGGTTGAGACGTTCGGTTAGCCCATTGGATTGTGGATGGTATCCCGAGGTTAGGCTGACGTTCATATTCAGTCTTTTGAAGAAAGCTGCCCACACTCGGGAAGTGAATTGTGGGCCCCTGTCCGAGACGATGTCCTCGGGAATGCCGTAGAACCGGAACACATTACTGCACAAGGTTTCAGCTGTCTCGAAAGCCGTGGGTAGCTTGGGTAGCGCAATCAGGCGGCACGCTTTGGAGAACCGGTCTACGACTGTGAGGATGACGGTACAGTTATCGGACTTGGGCAGGTCGGTAATAAAATCGATGGCGATATGAGACCAGGGCCGTTGAGGGATGGGTAGAGGTTGCAGTAAGCCTGCCGGGAGCTGATGTGATGACTTGGACGTGTTGCACACGGCACACCTCCTTACAAACTCCTGGGTGTCCTGGAACAGAGAGGGCCACCAGAAAGTGTTTCGTACCAGATGGAGCGTGGCTGATACGCCGGGATGACCGGAGCTGGGTGTAGTGTGTAACAGATGTAACAGGGCGGAGCGTAAGGTCTCGGGTACGTAGGTTTTGGTAGCGGGACAATCGTTGGGAGGTGGAGATAGCGCGTTGGCCTGGGAGATCTGGGTCATGATGTCCCATTGGATTGGAGCGATAATTCGAGTCTCGGGAATAATGGCCTCTGTCCGAGAGGGTTGGTCAGGTCCATTACTCAGGCGGGAAAGTGCGTCGGCTTTGATATTTCTCGAACCGGGTCTGTAGGTTACTGTGAAATTGAACCATGTGAAGAACATGGCCCATCGGGCCTGACGGGGATTCATCTGCTTGGCCGCGCGTAGGTATTCGAGGTTCTTATGGTCCGTAATAACCGTGAACGGCTGTTGGGCGCCCTCTAGCCAGTGTCTCCACTCCTCGAAGGCCGCTTTCATGGCCAGTAACTCACGGTCCCCCACGTCATAATTGCGTTCCGTGGTAGATAGTTTCTTAGAATAGTAAGCACATGGGAACAACTTGTTAGCCGGACCTTGTCGTTGAGAGAGCACCGCTCCGATGCCTGTGCTGGATGCGTCTACCTCTACTACGAACGGCCGAACCGGATCAGGGTGATGCAGGATGGGAGCGGTTGTGAAGCGCTCTTTCAGCAGGTGAAACGCTCGAGTTGCTTCAGGTGACCATGACAGACGGGATGAGGTTTTTTTTGTCATAGACGTGAGTGGCGCCGCGACGGTGCTGAATCCACGAATGAAGCGGCGATAGAAATTAGCGAAGCAGAGAAAGCGTTGTAATTCCTTGACAGTCTGGGGCCGGGGCCATTTTAACACTGCCTCCACCTTGGACTCGTCCATGGCGACCCCTCCAGCGGAGATGATGTAACCCAGAAAAGACGTAGAGGTTTGGTGGAACTCGCATTTCTCTGCTTTAGCATAGAGCTGATGTTGAATCAGTCTTTTCAGCACTGCACGTACATGCTGGACGTGAGCCTCCATGGTTTCAGAGTATACTAGTATGTCGTCAATGTAAATGATTACCCATCGATCCAGCATGTCTCGGAACACGTCATTGATAAAGGATTGGAACACGGATGGACTGTTAGATAGGCCGAACGGCATGACCAAGTATTCGTAATGGCCGGACTGGGTGGAGAAGGCGGTCTTCCATTCGTCCCCCTCTCTGATGCGGATCAAGTTATCCAGTTTAGTGAAAAACCTGGCCCGGCGCAGCTGTTCCAGGGCTGAGGGGACCAGGGGGAGCGGGTAGCGGAATTTGACGGTCACGTCATTCAGAGCTCGATAGTCTATGCACGGGCGGAGGCCCCCATCCTTCTTCTTTACGAAGAAGAAGCCGGATGATGCTGGTGACACGGAGTGCCGGATGAACCCTTTTTCCAGTTCCTCCTCGATATAAGTATTCATGGCCTCGGTCTCTGGCTGAGAGAGCGGGAAGATTCTGCCTCTCGGGGGTGTGGCATTGGGAAGCAGCTCGATGCTGCAGTCACCGGGACGGTGAGGAGGAAGCTTGGTAGCCTTGACCTTGCTAAAAGCCTCTATGAGGTCATGATATTCGGCCGGGAGGTCGGGGTTGACGGGAGTGGCCAGCGCGGTGTTTGCTTGAGAGGTCTCTCCCCCCAATTTGTCTGAACGGAGAGTGTGCGGAACGTTAAAGCATACTCCGCTGCGCTGTGACTCCCCTGGGAAATATTCAGGAGACGCTCCTCTGCGCTCTCTCCTCCAGCGATGTGATCAAATACGCTGCGGAACTGGGCGAGGAAGTGGCTGAAGGAAGAGAACGCTGATCCATCCTCTCTCCATACGGCGGTGGCCCACTCCAGAGCCCTTCCGGTAAGCAGGGTGCAAACCAGGGCTATACGGCTGGCGTCGGTAGGATAAATAGCCGGTTGTTGTGTCACAAACAGCGAACACTGCATAAGGAAACCCCTGCTTCTCGCCGGGTCACCGTCGAATTTTTCCGGGAAGGCGAGCCGTGGATTAGTGGCCGCGGGGATCATGCTGGCGGTTGTGGGGATACTTTGCAGGTGCTGCAGGGCTGTGACAAGTTCTCCCGTGAGCGACGCGAGGTGAGCCAGCTGTCGGGAGTGGTCGCTGACTGGCTGAACTTGAGAGACGAGCTGTGAGGCAGCGGCTGGATCATGTGGCGGCGAAGTCTTCTGTAATGACAAGTCATGAGACTGAGGATCCATGTGCACGCTTTTAATACAAGCTCGAGGTACAGACAGGCGTAGGTCAGAATCGGCAGTCACAATATCAAAGGTGAGGCAGAAATCAGAAACGGTAATACAGGCAGAAGGTCGGGGCAGGCGGCAGACAGTAACAAATGGGAGCAAAAACCAAAACAGAGTCAAAACCATGAATACACTGACAGACAAACGCTCAGACCGATAGCAGAGGCAAATCGAGACTTCGCAGAGAAGGGAAGTTCAAGATCCTGTTTTATAGAACGCCTGTGATTGGGATCAGCTGGTGGTGGTAATGACAGGAGCGGTGGCTTGTGGGAGATGTAGTTCGGGAGTCGTTAGAACTCCGGTGAAGGTTCCCTCTGGTGGCGGTCAGGAGACAAGGCAGGTGCTTCATTCATAACAGGCAGCTACAACCGCGTTTTCCTCAAAATCAGCTTTCCTCCGTGGTGGACAAAATACATATAAACCTAAATATGAAACAAAATGAATATGCAGCCAACTTTACTTAAGTAAATCGTTGTTGTCACACACTAAACTGAAAAGACAGTTTGACCTAAGCTAATTCATCGATTCTAAAATTAACAGACGTTTAGCTAGCTAGTGTTTTCAAAATAGACTTTATGTTTTGTTTTACAGTGGCAGCTGAATGATGTTAATTGACATCGAACATGTTTAGTGTCATCTGAATTTAAAGTTTACACTGGGTTGATTAACACACACACACATACATACCTACATACATACATACACATACACACATACATACATACATACCTACATACACATACATACATACATACCTACCTACCTACATACATACATACATACCTACCTACATACATACATACATACCTACATACACATACATACATACAGTACATACCTACCTACATACATACCTACATACACATACATACATACCTATACATACATACCTATACATACATACATACATACATACATACACATACATACATACATACATACATACATACACATACATACATACATACCTATACATACATACATACATACATACATACATACATACATACACATACATACATACATACCTACATACATACCTACATACCTACCTACATACATACATACCTACATACATACATACATACCTACATACATACCTACATACATACCTACATACATACCTACCTATATACATACATATCTACATACACATACGTACATACATACATACATACATACTAGGGGTGGCACGGTTCACAAAACCCACAGTTCGGTTCGTATTACGGTTTTAGGGTCACGGTTTTCGGTTCTGTACGGTTCTTGTTGTTATTTTTTCTTTTAATCTTCAACACTCCAGAAATTTCCTTCAGCATTTGATATATAGCTTATTAGCTTAATTATTCACAATTTAGGATACAGTATTAACATTTTTGTAATGTAATCATGCACTAACTGAATCTGACTTGACTTTAAGCACATTATTGGGACCATCTCTGAGTAAAAGCTAGGTGAGATTTTGATACAGCAAGAGAGAAGACATGATGATGACATGCTTTTCTTTATTTGGAAAAAAAAGGAGAATGTGTATTGTTATCTCTATAGGAACTTGTGCATTTTTAGCACACAAAGACTGAGATTAACTTGCATTTATCAAACTGCCAACTTCAGTGTAGCTTTTACAAAAAAAAAAAAGAGAGGAACTCTTACAAGCTCTGTCTTTTAAACAAGTCAATATATTTTAAACATAAATATATAATATAATGTAATACCATAATATAATGAGGCTATAACAATAGCAATGGCCATAATCACAAAGTCAAACATAAGTTTAACCACCTTAACACAAAAACAGTATAAACAATGCTTCTATTCCCTGAGAGTGAGGATTCATTTCTTTCACTTGAAATTAAAGTGCAGTACAATGATGCCTCGAGAAACGAGTGCTTTGACATACAAATTTTTTGAGATACGAGCTGTGATTCGACCAAATTTTTGCCGTGAAATACGAACAAATTTTTGAGATACGAGCATCCGAGCCGCCACCGCCGAAACAAAGATCCCCAACAACCACGTGTGCTCTGTTTCCCCCGCCTCAGCTTCCCGCGTCTCACTCGGTTAAAGCCGCCTTTCCACTGCACACGACAAACGACGGCCGATAAACAGGAAGTCATTCATTTCCTATGGAGAGTCGCAAAGTCGCTGCGTGAGGTGCCGACCATCTGCGGATCCTTAATTTCGTATCCATTTTGACCGTTGGATCCGTTAAACAAATTTAACTTGTGCGACTACACCGCATCTGATATGCCGACCAGACAGGTTTTTATTAAAACGACCGGCAGATGTTAGTGAGGAAAGAGTGACAAAAAAAGCAAAAACAAGTGAAGGGAAAAGCGATGAAGAAAATTAAGCAAAATTAATGTAAAGAAAACAGAAATTGAAGCAATTAAGTTCAGTTAAGTTAAGAGAATTTCAGTTAAGTTTGTTAATTTTAGTGAAGTTAAGTTCCATTTAAGTGTAAAGTAGCATTAAGAGTGCGAGTAAGTGAACGTAAGTGAAACTGTAATTCCTCCTAACTCCTACGCCTGTTTACTCCTTCCTCAACCTCCGTGCGCATCTTCCGTAAAGTAAAACATTGCCACGGAAGATTTTTTCTTGGGAGGAGAGGTCTCTGATGGCCCTGGCTCCGCTCCTGAGGATGAACTGGCCGCTTGGGCTTCACTGCTTTGACCCTGATGAGTATATGACAAAATAGACATTTTGGAAATGTTAATAACAACGAATAGCTCTCATGGCAGCAAAAAGTTATTCTCTACTGGGCAGTGGGGAATAGAAAAATTTCACAAAGGCACAAATAGATTAAATATGCTTGGCTTAGTCCAAAAAATAAAATAAAAAAATAAAACAGCAATTATCATTAGGATAAAAAACTAAAAAATAATAATATATTAAATAAATCAAATTTAAGTTAGATACAAAAAACAAACACAATACCTGCTTTTCAATGTCCGCAATGTCCGTGGTTAGATCATCGTAGATTGAACACAGGCTTCTTCCAGGTAAGGCAGGGACTTGAATCTTGGATCAAGTGCTGTGGCTCTGTGCAGATAATCCTGAACACCAGGGTCATTGTATCTGTGTAAGGACTCTGCCCGGACTCTGGCCACGTGCACTTGTTTATGTTTCTCGTCACGTGTCTGCACCGCCTTCGTCTGCTCCTCCCTGTCATCACACCTGATCCTTATTGTTCTCATTGTTTTGTGTATTTAACTGTGCCGCGTTGCTTTGGGCAGCGCGGCATCTACTGTGGTTTGTCCTGTCCTTAGTCTGCGTCCTGTTTCATGTTTTCAGTTATTAACCCTGTTTTGATTTATGCTATCCTGCGTTTGGGTCCGCTCTGTTTTGTGTTCATGACAATCTGCCTTTAAGGTCTTTAGTGATGGCTGCCTTAGCTTCTTTGATGGTGGTACTGTCCTCTGCACTTGATGTCATGGATTTCTGTATCATCTTCTGCTGTGGGATAATCGTTGAAACTGAGGGGGATGTTTTGGTGCTCATGAGGGTGATTACATTCTTCAGAGGTTTGAGAATATTAATGAGACCCTCTGCCAGTTTTGTCTCACTTTCAGTTAACAATGCAATGTCATTGACTTTCTTCTTCATATCCTTGTCCATTATGGCAGAGTAGATGGCAGCCTGTTGCTCCACATAACATTGTAACATGTCGTATCTGGAGTTCGAATGAGTTGTTACGTCGTGAATTAGTTTGTGAACAGGCAATTCCAGCATATCCTGCTTGGTTTTCAGGGCATGGGCAGCTGTTGTGCTTCGGTGAAAGAAGCTAACCACCTTCCTAACCTTCTCCAAGAGTCGGGATACTTGGTTTAGTGAGATTGCACTCTTGACTGCAAGGTTAACTGTGTGTGCGAAGCACCCGATCTGTGGCCCAAGTCCCGCTGCTAAATCGGTAGCATTCACTATATTTTTAGCATTATCTGTAGTAACAGGAATTATGCTATTTACCCTCTCCAATTTCCATTCTGCCACCGCGTCAGTCAGCATTTCAGAGAGATGCTCACTGGTATGACTTTCATAAATGGGGTGTGTTTGCAAAACACAGCTTCTCATTTCCCACTCCGAAGTAATATAGTGAGCGGTCACCGTGAGGAAACTTTCAGTCGTGCCGAAGTGTCGGCGAGAGGGAATATTAAACCGCAGCTCGAGTACATTCATCAGCTGATGAAATCCTTTACTCTCAATCACACTGCACGGTTGCATATCTATTGCCCTGTCCGACTTATCACTGAGAGGTTGCTTAAATGCTGCGGACAGTAGAGGTTGTTTCCTAACCGGCTCTCTCCTGTTTGTGCTTATCAACACATTGGCGTGATGTCTTCTTAAATGAAGTGTCATATTAGAAGTGTTTCCATTAGCATATTGAATGCATTTTGCACAATGCTTGCACACAGTCGCAGTTCTAATACATCTATCTACTGTTTTATTTCCGTTGTCATCGTAGGTAACATGAAATCCAAAATGTTCCCACACACCGGATTTGAACGACGCGGGCGCATCTGCCAACTCCGGGCAGCCTTCATTATCTCCTCCACGTGCGATTTCTGCAGCACTATATGTATGTTCGCGCGAAACTGTCTGAGGCGAAACTGAGCACAGGGCTACATTGTGCATGCGTCGAACCGTGCGACGCACAAACGAACCGAACCGAGACAAGCGAACCGAACAGTTCGGGTGTTTTTTCATGTACCGTGCCACCCCTAATACATACATAAATACATAAATACATACATAAACCTGTAACAAGTTAAATAGTTAAATAATAAGCAAGTTCATTTAAGCACAATACCTAACATGACAATGTGTGTGCGCGCCATTTTTATCTGCTTTGCTGACGCTTACGTTTTCGCAGTTGATCCATTCTGTAACCTTGTAAACCTTGAGCTTTTTGTAAATTTGCCATTAAAACATTTGAGTTTTTATTTTCTTTCATATACAATCTGCTGCATTATGTTTATTATATGGTTAGGCAGCTGACACATTTCTTAAGTTTGCAATTTTTCATGTGTAGTAAATTTGAACTCCTAAGATTTAACCCCTGTGTCCATTAATGTCCTGTTTCTTTACAGGATGCTTCTGTGGAAAGGAGGACAGAGACTGCTATACATTCCTTAATAGTATATCTTGGAGAAAAGGAGGAAGATCTCTCTAAAGAGCACTTGGTATGTAAATCAGACACTTACACTCAAATACATTGTACTTTGTATTACTCATTTTTAAATATGACTTAAAACACTGACATTGATTTACTTAGGATGATGAGGTGCCACAGATTTTGACCCAGCCAACGCCAGTATTATTATTGAGGGAAAGCAAGTCCTGCAAGACCTGAATGCATCCAGAGCCTGTGCCCTGCTAATGGGGCTGATATATGCTCTCAACCTCAGCTACACAAAGGACCTAAAAAATACTTCTGAGGTGTTTCAGAAAAAAATTCTTGAGCTGGATGGTCTGAAAGATAGCCCGAAGGTAATGTCTTTAAACAATAAACTGTTGTATTCCTGAAATGTTTCATGTAAAAGTTTTGTTGTGCATACACGAACAGCAGTTGTAATATTGACAATTTTTTACATGAAGGTTACCGTGTTGTATTTGTTTGAGACTTTATGGGGGCTGTAGTTTATGTGATGAAGGTAAAATTCAATACTTTGCAATATTATTTAAAAAAAGGAAGAAAACTTTTAGTTTCAGCTCGGTGGACCCAATAATCTAGCAATTGTGTCTGTTGTTGTAATTCATTTTTCACGTTCCCTGTGATTTATTATTATTATTTTAATTAATTCTTTTCTGATATGTACCTACCAGGTTACTAAGAAAAATACTTGATTCTTTACTTGACTTTACTTGCAAAATACTTTAGTCCTGAATAATTATCTTTTTGTCAAAGCATTGTTAAAACCTTTTTGTAAATAAGTTGACATTGGTTTTTTAATGAACCAGTTTCATCATAAAACTGGAATTGCTGTGTTATTTCTCCTGACTGAAGTGAAATAAGTTACTTTAAAAAAAAAATTAAGGTAACAATTTTCATGGACATATCTAAGTAGAATGGAATAAAAAAAAAAGTTAGAATAGCTGAAATTATGTAATTTGACCACTTAATGTCACCAAAACTTGTTTCAACTTAATTAAGCTCTTAGAGCTTGTCAAATCAAGTTGGTTGTACTAAACACATTGGGTTAGTCTAACTATAAAAGGTTCATGATATCTACTTAATAATGATTGGGTTTAAGCTACTTAAAAAGATGCATGCAAATTGTTACCTTAATTTTTTTAAGTTGAGCCAGCGTTTTATTTTTTAGAGTGTAGGTCAGATTTGTGTGTCTGTACAACACTAAATGACAAACTAGACACCAGCATGATGAATGTTCTGTTAGAGATCACAGTCTGTTGTGTTCACTACACTATGCTCATGATGCTCAGATATCTATGTGCTATTGCACTCTGAACACACAGCACAGTCTAATCTATTTCATCTGAACAATAAATATATTATTCATGCAGCATCAAGACATCATTAGCACAGAAAAGGGGTTTATACTCACGTCTCATCATAGCCTGTGAAAGTAAATAAAACAGTGTGAAGATTTTATGCATGATTACAAATGTGAATTGTTCCATGTGAAAATGTGGAAAGTAACTGTTACTCTGGTTAAAACACAGCTGATGTGTGTCTTAATAAAAAAGAGGAAAACTAGACAACAATCAGTCATCACACACAGTAAATCTGTATCATGTAGCATTGTGCTAATATATTCCTATGAAGGAAGTTTTAGAAATGAAGTGAAGGACTTCTGTTCTCAGGTCAGTCAGGTTGTCTTTATGCTGTGTGCATTAACACGACTTACTACCGTTAGCTTAAAGACACTAAACGCCAGGCCGAGTCGACTCTTCAGTGCTTTTTCAATACATGGTGTGATTGTTACGCAGAGCGACTGATGACAATTATTCTGTCTACAAACACTGAAAACTGTGACTGTGAAAAACACCTCTAAGACTGTGCTGTGTGTTTGTTGTGTCTTTTACTCGACACGGTAAACGTCTCTGTACATTATTACACTGCAGTGAGGTTACACGCAGGTGTACAATTTAGATTACTAAAACCCAGGTAAATGTAAGTATGAATGTACAGATTATTGTTAAAAGTGTTGTGACAGCAAATGCCACAAACAGGAAGAGCACCAGATTGAGTCACACGAGGTTCACACGAGCAGGATCACACGAGGTTGAAATGTTAATATTGACCAAACCAAGTTATTATCCAAAATTCTTGGGTGGAGATTAGAAAGAAGTGTCAACATTTCTAATGAAAAGGAGTTCATTAAACCTGCGTTCATCACGTTTTCCATTAGTCCTAAGAAGTGAACAAGGAGCTGAGCTTCATCGTCCATCAAATTCCTCATAAAGAGATTTCTTGAATCCATAGCGAGCTGTTTAACCATTATTGTCCTCTTCTTGTTGAATTTGTGAGCTGTCACATTTAGCTGGTTCTCTGTATTATTTAGCCCTTTGTAGACTTAAGTGTGGCTCACAATATAATCTCATGTAAATCTGAACGTATTGCAAAAAGAATGAAGCAAAATGGAAAATTAAGTAAAGTTTATCTATTGCTTGAATGTGTCTATGTGTTGTTTTTCACATGAGGTGAAACTAACAACACAGTGCCATGTACTATGAGCTAAGCTAGCAGGTGCACATGTGCCATTGTGTAAGTTATACTCTATTGTTATAACTAAAAATTCTTTACGGATTGAGGCTGAAGAGAAAAAAAAGACAGAAAAAGGCATTTGGTGTATTTAAAAGAAACTTATGGAGTTAAATTTTTTTTTTTTTTTTTTTTTTTTGAGATGTTGAAGTTGTTGAGTGGAAGTTAATTGTGATTTCAGCTCCAAAGTGACAAACCAACCTGAGTTCCTCCGAATCTGAATAATTTATACAACGTTGTAGTGGTAGATCACACATGTTCATTTCTGCTGGATATTGTTGCAAAACCAACAAGAATTATATTTTTAGACTTAAAATTTTATCACACGCTCTATAAGTGAAACACAGAAACAGCAGTACGGAGGATACCAAACTAAATTAGGTTTCTGGTCATTTTCAGTAAATTTACACTAAGGTTATTAAATCGGAAGAAATATTGATTCAGTGTGTTTCACTGAGCTTTTCACTTCAGGTTACTGTTATGAACTGTTCTTGCCTGATTCTGGTTGTGCTGTTGTTGATTTCCTTTCTATCTTTCTTTTATTTTCTGGAGGTGTCTTGAAAATAATGATGTAAAGGGTGTTGGATTTGTTACTGTGACATAAGTATTAAATGTGAATGTACAAGTTATGTGATAAAGGAAGGAGAACGAGGTCAAAAGAAGTGCTTGTAAACTGGACTAGTTTAGGAATTAGAATAGATAGGATTTAAATAAACAAGGGCTATGAGTGCTACGGAACTGGGGTCTAAATTGATATTGCAGGCTGGGGGAAAAAAAAATATTTGTATTATTGTATTAATGTTTGAATTATTGTTGTTGGATTTGTGATGTGAATTTGTTTGCACATGGATTTAAATCCACCTGCCCCTGACTCTTCATTACAATTAATAAGTTCAATTAATAATTTGTTTGCTGTAAATGGCATATTGACACTGCCAACTATTGTCCAATTTCCAAGTGGAATAGAACAATTTAAAGATAAAAGGAGAATTCACATTCTTAACTATTATTCTGTCCGTGTGGTTATTTCTGTTGTCTCTCTGCAAACTCTGGCTCAAGAGTGGATGTAGACTTCTGATCTGACCTAAACATTAGGAGGTGTATTCCTCATAATCTGTCTCCTTCATATAAACATGGTCTGAAAATCATCTTTATGTTTCTATTTGATTCCTGGATTAAAATGTAATATATGTGATAAGTTTATAAAATATCAGCTTTTACTATTAGTGTGAAGTCGAGTTATTTACTTACCTCCTCTGTGAGAAGTATCATGTAAAACAACAGAGAGAAATGTAATGTTAGATAAAATACAATGAGAAAAACTTATGATTTACAGTCAGAACAGCTGATAAACAATCTTCACTCTGTGCTTTCAAAGATGTTCAGCTACAATTTTAACTATTTTAATAAAATAGAACAACAGATAGTCAATCATTATAAATAGTTTATATTAAATAATGAAAGACTTCATGAGGTGTTTTTACTCAGTGCAGTAACACAGATCTGTGATCAGCTGCTGAATAAAACACTCCATATGAAGTAAAAATGCTGAACATCACCATATTTTAACCCCATTTCTATCTGTATCAGGGAAAAATAAAGACAAGTTCTACTGTCTTCCATAAATGTCCATGTCTCCATGTTTCACAGAAGTGCTGCTTTGATTTGGATCATGAACAGTTTTATTTTCACTTCACACTTTCCTCTTTTCATCACTCTGCTACAGCTTAGTCTTTGTCTCATCTGTCCATCATCTACTTTTTAACAAACTGGAATCTGCTCCTTTGCTCTTGAACTTTATCTGTGTGTTTATCTGTCTATTGGATAAAGACTCTGAGGTCATGCTGGTGGATTTTTGTTCTGTGTCTCAGATCTCTACAGACTTTCACTGAGGTTTATGTTTAATCGTTATACATGGTGTTTATTCATTGTGTAGTAAATGTTGGAGTTTCTTTGCTCATCAATCTACAGAACAAACTAACAGACCAATATTACCTGGGGTTTGTGTGGTTTTGGTTCTTATTGCTATAATCACCAGTTTCTACTGGATGTGTTTAATATGTAATTTAATTTCCTCTTTGATGTAAAAATGTCTCTGATTCAGTTTAAACTGATAATGAGTCAGTCTCTGATTATTAGCTTCAGTAGATCAGATTGTGTTCACTAATGACTGTTTGTTATAAAACCTTCAGCTTTTTCTCTCTCAGTATCATTGTGTAGGTCAGATTTGTGTGTCTGTACAACACTAAATGACAAACTAGACCCCAGCATGATGAATGTTCTGTTAGAGATCACAGTCTGTTGTGTTCACTACACTATGCTCATGATGCTCAGATATCTATGTGCTATTGCACTCTGAACACACAGCACAGTCTAATCTATTTCATCTGAACAATAAATATATTATTCATGCAGCATCAAGACATCATTAGCACAGAAAAGGGGTTTATACTCACGTCTCATCATAGCCTGTGAAAGTAAATAAAACAGTGTGAAGATTTTATGCATGATTACAAATGTGAATTGTTCCATGTGAAAATGTGGAAAGTAACTGTTACTCTGGTTAAAACAGAGCTGATGTGTGTCTTAATAAAAAAGAGGAAAACTAGACAACAATCAGTCATCACACACAGTAAATCTGTATCATGTAGCATTGTGCTAATATACCGCTAGTTCCCCTTAAGGAAGAGAAATATCTTGTGATTTATTGGAAAATCCTATTTTCTGATCTCTGCATGTCTTTACCAATATACAGCATGTCAGTATTTGTACATTTCCCCCTGTGTATTTTAAATATATAGTGAAATATTTTGTAATATATCTCTGTGCTATTGTAGTAGATAAAGGAATATACAGAATATCAGATTCTCACTTCCTTTAATTATAAACACAGACATTTATCAATGTAAAACCTGAACAGATAACAGAATGATGTTCTTTACTGCTGCCTCGTCTATATACTGGTTACGACAGCATGTGACATGTCGCAGTAGATTAGAGAAGATGCGTGATCTCCTTCTGTTTTTCTCTCTTTCACTCCCAAATCCCTCTCTCCTTTGAAGGAAGTTTTAGAAATAAAGTGAAGGACTTCTGTTCTCAGTTCAGTCAGGTTGTCTTTATGCCGTGTGCATTCACACGACTTACTACCGTTAGCTTAAAGACACTAAACGCCAGGCCGAGTCGACTCTTCAGTGCTTTTTCAAAACATGGTGTGATTGTTACGCAGAGCGACTGATGACAATTATTCTGTCTACAAACACTGAAAACTGTTAAAGCTGTGATTTATGTTTATTGTGTAACATTCTGACAGAGTCTGTCAGTGGTGTTGTCATAAAGCGTGAAACCGGTTAGATCCAAGTGCAGGTTTATTTGCAAAATCCAAAAACAGGCAAGGTTCGAAACACCAGGCAAACAGCAACAACAAAGGAAATCCAAAAGCAGTAGTCGATAATCCAGGCGTAGGTCAGGGCAGGTAGCAAACAATCACAAATACGAAAAACAGGCAGGGTCAGAAACAAGGCAATAAACAGAACAGAGAAATACGCTCAGTATGCAGACAGGCTAACAATACTTCGCGTCGTAAGAGAGTTCTGAGAGAGCTTAAATAGACCAGGTGATTACAAACAGGAAACAGGTGTACTGAGTTGGTGGTGCAATGGATAGTGGGAATTAGAGTCCTGATAAGGTGCAGCAAATCCTCTGCAGGCCAGCAGAGGGAGCACTCATGGCTCTCATAACAGGTGTGTGTTATATGTTGCGTGTTTGTTGTGTCTTTTACTCGACACGGTAAACGTCTCTGTGCATTATTACACTGCAGTGAGGTTACACACAGGTGCATTGTGGGAAAGAAGCTGACGGATGGAAGTGGAATCTCACTTACTGATCAGACTCCTTCACATAAACATGATCTGAAAATCATCTTTATGTTTCTATTTGATTCCTGGATTAAAATGTAATATATGTGAGAAGTTTATAAAATATCAGCTTTTACTATTAGTGTGAAGTCGAGTTATTTACTTACCGCTGTGAGAAGTATCATGTAAAACAACAGAGAGAAATGTAATGTTAGATAAAATACAATGAGAAAAACTTATGATTTACAGTCAGAACAGCTGATAAACAATCTTCACTCTGTGCTTTCAAAGATGTTCAGATACAATTTTAACTATTTTAATAAAATAGAACAACAGATAGTGAATCATTATGTCAGAAAACTGAGGTGTCGTCATGTATTAAAACATAGACCCAATCACAGGGAAGCTAAAAACACTGCATCAGTTACCTCAAAGTTAATACAGTGTTAGTAATAAAAATGTAACATGTTAAACTGTACTGTTATAATGTTCACAGGAATATTAATCTTATCATTGTTAGGAAAAAGTTTTAGAGCTTTGACTCATGAATTACTGATTTGAGCTGCAGTACGTTACTCATCTGTATGAAGAAGTTCGCTCTTATTCTCCACTCATTCTGTCAGTGCAGTTCATTTAAAAACTAGTGACTGGTTAAACTTAACAAGCTACTGCTAGTGTTATCTAAAATCATACACACAATAAATTAGTATGAATCTGAGTTAGTGTTAGCTGCCTTAGTCAACCTCATCAACACTGACCTGTTAATTATCACCATATAAATCTTATAAAACACATTTATTGTAGGGAAAATATGGAGAAGATAATAAGATGAACTGAGATCATAAAAATGACTGTGGAGCTGTAAATTAAATGAAAGTTTGGCACCAAATTCGTGCACATGCACCAAATTCGGATATGTCGTAGATCCTGGTCTGAAGTTTGTTGCTATTACTTTTCTAAGCGATCGGAATTCCGGCATTCCCGGTACGGAAGCTCAAAGTGGCCTTTTTTCGTATCCACTTCCATTATAAATTTTGGAGGTTTATAACTCGGCAAGTTTTCGAGCGATTTACACCAAACTTGGACAGGCTCTTTAGGACGTTACTCCGGACGAAGTCCCATAGACTTGAATGGGGAATTCCTAAAATTCCTCTAAGCTTTCACACACGCAGCGTGCGCAGAGCTCAGGCACGGCTTCTCTCCTGTGTTCTATGCAGTATAATAATAAGTAGAATCCCATAATGACTGCAGTATTGACATGAAATGTCCAAACCCTCAGTAGCCACTTTTTGTCAAAAGTATTGGCACCCCACCGGGTATACTGGTGACGTCACGTGTAGCCCCGCCCCCAGAATAAGCGAACTCAAAAATGAGCACAATATGGACATGTCATATATCAAAACACTCAGCCCAATGAGGGGAAGTGCCTCACGTGTATTTTGGTCACGTCACGTGTATAGCCCCGCCCCCAAAATAAGTGAAATCAAAAATTTGCATAACATGGACATGTCATATATCAAAACACTCAGCCCAATGAGGGGAAGTGCCTCACGTGTGTTATGGTCACGTCACGTCACGTGTCGTCACGTGTCGTCACGTGAAAATAAAAAATTAGCACAACATGGACATGTGACATATCAAAACACTCAGCACAATGAGGGGAGCTGCCTCACGTGTATTTTGGTCACGTCACGTGACGTCACGTGTAGCTTCGCCCCCAAAATAAGCGAAATAAAAAATTAGCACAACATGGACATGTGACATATCAAAACACTCAGCACAATAAGGGGAACTGCCTCACGTGTATTTTGGTCACGTCACGTCACGTGTCGTCACGTGAAAATAAAAATTAGCACAACATGGACATGTGACATATCAAAACACTCAGCACAATGAGGGGAGCTGCCTCACGTGTATTTTGGTCACGTCACGTGACGTCACGTGTAGCCCCGCCCCCAAAATAAGCGAAATAAAAAATTAGCACAACATGGACATGTGACATATTAAAACACTCAGCACAATAAGGGGAACTGCCTCACGTGTATTCTGTCCCCGTCACGTGATGTCACGTGATGTCATGTGACGTCACGTGAAAATAAAAAATTTGCACAACATGAACATGTGACATATCAAAACACTCAGCACAATGAGGGGAACTGCCTCATGGGTATTCGGATCACGTCACATGCTCATGTCCGCTCGCCTCCAAAAGTATTGGCACCCTAGCGGTCCAGTAGCTTTCACAATCTTTCTGTCCACTTGCCTCCAAAAGTAACACTGACCCTTATGTCCACTCGCATCCAAAAAGCACCGGCCTTTGCGAATACTTGCACCGTCAAAGCCAACATCAAAGTTTGTCTCGACGAACTTTACAAATCTAGTTACTAGTTACTTCTCATCTGATTGATAGGAAGCAAAAACCCTGATTTTCAAACTACTTGGAGAGCTTTCACACACCTCTCCTTAAAAGTCTCTTTATTCTGCTAATATAAAACACAGGTTGAAGTGTGTGAATATATATATATATACGTATATATATATATACGTATGTATGTATATATATATATATATACATACATACGTATATATATATATATATATATATATATATATATATATATATATATATATATATATATATACGTATATATAAATATATATATATATACGTATATATATATATATATATATATATATATATATATATATATATATATATATATATACATAAAATGTGATTAATGGTTTAATGATGTAAATGAATGATGTGCTGGGCTAACCCCTAAGTAAGTACATATATTCTTTAGATGTGGATAAAACAAAATATAATCCCGTTTTTATTTTGTATAAAACACGGATATGAAAATGCAGACACTTATAATGAACGTTTGTTCATGAACATGTTGTTTGTAGGGTTCACAGGATTGCACGAGAGCGTATATGAGGGAAAACATTCAGACAGTGTGTGAAATGTAGTATTACGTTAAGGTCAAAGTGCCCATAGTTACCAAATTACCATCAAATAGGCATAATTTTGACACTTGCCGCTAAGTGATTTTTTAGGTTGGAGCTGGAATCCTTGTAAGCTGCGATGTCTGTTAGTTTTGGTGCACACAGAATGCATCGCATTATAAAGCTATTTTTTTACATCTTGGAGTCAAAATATAGAATGAATTTGAGGCCACGAGTGATCTGCCTTTGATAAAGCCCAAACGTCTTCCTCTGCTTCAGCCATCATCTTCCAACTAAAGGTGCGCTAAACTTCAGCGGGAGATGCACAGCATACTCTCGTGAAGCAGCCTCTCCAACGTCTCGCGAGACTTGTCATATAAACTAATTATTATTTATTACCATTTGTGTAACGGAGAAACGCCGCCGATTGTAGCGAAGTAAAAGTAAAGTTTTTCCACTAAAAATCTACTTGAGTAAGAGTAAAAGTACGCATCTTTAATTATACTCAAAAAGTACAAGTTACCCAAAAAATGTACTCAAGTAAATGTAACGAAGTAAATGCAATTCGTTACTACCCACCTCTGCTAATATATGCCGTCCTTTGCATGATTATGCTTGTGTGTCATTTTTACTTGTTTGTTTATCTGCAATCGTATTGTTTTTCCCTTCAGCTATGATAAAGACACATTTCTTTCCATTACTTACCTGGGTTACATATGTATGTGTGGGCGGAGCTATCAATACAGGGGTGGGACCCATTTGGGTTAGGGGCGTGTTTGTTTTGGTGATTTCAACATTGGCTTTCAAAAATCGGAGACCCTGCCTTTAATACTTTCTATTTTAAAATATAGTGATAAATGTTTTAATCATTCAGAAGCACTAACCTAGAGCTCTGAACACCGAGATAGATTTGGATCAGATCACATGTAACATGTATATAAATGAAAAGAGTCCATTTTAAGACACACAGAAACAGTTCATTAGGAATCTGCAGTGTGGCTGAATTCATTCATACTGCTAAAAATCTTTGTGTGTAAACACGACTAATGAAAGATGAGAGTCTACATTGTAGTGGGAGTCGTTCAGTTTCTCATTTCATGTTATTAACACAGTTACAAGGATACAGTTTGTGTTCTCCAGGTCTGTACCTTACTGTGCTAGTTTTAAAACAAATCATGTTGGAAAAGTCCAACACTACAACCTGTAACTCCTGATATTAGTCTCCACTCTGAATTTACAGACTTACAGAAGTAGAGAAATACATACACAGCATGTTTGCAGGAGCTAAGCTGACCTCATGACGAGCTAATCTGTGTTCTCTGGACTGTTATAAATCTCACATTAGCCACTAAACAGATATACTTACACCAAAAGTCTTAATCATCAGCCAGACTGTGTTTTATTCCTCTACCTTTAACCTAAATGTGTGTAGTTTGGTTCTCAGTGCTGTATTTGGCAGTGATGTAGTCTGATCTACTGGATATACAGAAACTGTAATAATTTAAATGTCACATTTAGTGAGTAATTTAATTTCCTCTCTGATGTAAAAAATGTCTTTGATTGTCTTAGTTTAAACTGATATTCAGTAAATCTCTGATTAATAGATAAATAAAGTTAGATAAATAAATCCCTAGTTACTTCATATTTGTACAAGCTACTGCTTTTAAGCCCTTGTGCAGGTGTGTAGAAGAGTGAAAAATAGAATTACTGTTAATTCACCTCAGATGATCTTCACTCCACATTAGCAGCCTGTATACTGAATCTCACACTGAATACTGAGTGTGTTTATGTACTGAGGTGAGAAGCACAGATGATGATGTGGAGTTTATACAGTGTGGAGATCAGGAACACTTACTCATCTCTACTGTAATCTCTTCTGTTCTGTCTCCATCAGTGACCTGACAGAGGTAATATCCATCATCTGACTCTGTACAGTTTCTCAGCTGTAAGGAGACGTTTCCTCTCTCCAGCTCCTGAGTGAACAGACTCACTCTGCCCTCATAACCTCTCCCCTCTGTCACCTTACTGTTCTTATAAACACAAACACAGTCTGTCTCCTTAAACCACCGGATCTCCAAGTCAACAGCACTGATTTCAGGAGACAGATGACATGAGAAAGTGACAGCAGAGCGATTATACCGCTCTCTATTACTGGGACCAATGAGTTTAAACTCATCTGTGTGGGAAAACACACACACACACACACACAAACACACACACACACACACACACACACACACACACACACACACACACACACAATTACATTATTGTTATAATTACAATATAATTTCAAATTATATTGATAAATTCTTTTCTTGTATTTTAATTATTAATGATGTATTTTAAACTGTTAGTCATTATAACATTATATACACCTAACTTTAGTTTATATCTGAGATTTTACCGGTCCATAAAATAAACTTACTCCATAATAATAAAAAAATTGTAAATAATGTAAATAATATCTTGAATGGAGAATGTGAGAATCTTAAGAATTTCAGAATACAGGCTTACTGAAGATCTCGTTATTGAACACTTCAGGCTGTAAAGATGAACATGTGTGTTTACTTTTGTACCTCCTTCCATACTCACCAGTCAGTAGAACAGATTTCTCCATTTTCTTTCTCTCATCTTCTGTCCATTTTCTGTCTCTCTGAAGAAGTGAATAAAACAGTGTGAAGGTTTTATACATGACTCCATACTGTATGTAAATAAAGTGTTAAATAAACACAAAGTGTTTGTGTGTGTGTGTGTGTGTGTGTGTGTGTGTGTGTGTGTGTGTGTGTGTGTGTGTGTGTGTGTGTGTGTAATATTACTAACAGTACACACTGAGGTGATTGAGGTTGATTTAAACTGATATTGTATTCAGTAACACACTGATTTTGAATGTTGCCAGCTGAAGAACACAATCATTAAACACTAAACTGAACCTTACAGGAAAGAGAAAAAATCATCTCCATGAGAATCAAGATGTTTGGGCTCATTTCTGCTGTGGTGATGTCACACAATATCACAATGAAGTCATGTTCTTATGCCAGTTTACTCACCTGTTCAACCCAGACGTCTTTAACTAAAGGAGAATGTGGGGAAAAAAAGCACAATAAGTTTGTTGAGTTTATTAAAAATGCATTGTAATTTTCAGTATTTCTGTATTTTATCCTGTAGTATTAGCTGTAAACCTTCCTAAAAAGTCTGTTTTGATCCTGTACTGTATTGTTTCTCTTCTCTTTCTGCTCTTCAGGATCTTTCAGTATTAATGCAGTAAGAAACAAATTCCCCAGCTGACTTACTTCCATTCTGTTTGAATCTCTTTCATGCAGCATTATCAAGTGTGACTCTCTAACTCACATCTCTCTGTAGTTCTGTTCACTACAGTAATGTTAGCCAGGATCAGTAACTTTAATAGAGAGTTATTGTTATCTAATCACATTCAAACAAAAACCTTCAGCTTTTTCTCTCTCAGTATCAGTGTGTAGGTCAGATTTGTGTGTCTGTACAACACTAAATGACAAACTAGACACCAGCATGATGAATGTTCTGTTAGAGATCACAGTCTGTTGTGTTCACTACACTATGCTCATGATGCTCAGATATCTATGTGCTATTGCACTCTGAACACACAGCACAGTCTAATCTATTTCATCTGAACAATAAATATATTATTCATGCAGCATCAAGACATCACTAGCACAGAAAAGGGGTTTATACTCACGTCTCCTTATAGCCTGTGAAAGTAAATAAAACAGTGTGAAGATTTTATGCATGATTACAAATGTGAATTGTTCCATGTGAAAATGTGGAAAGTAACTGTTACTCTGGTTAAAACACAGCTGATGTGTGTCTTAATAAAAAAGAGGAAAACTAGACAACAATCAGTCATCACACACAGTAAATCTGTATCATGTAGCATTGTGCTAATATACCGCTAGTTCCCCTTAAGGAAGAGAAATATCTTGTGATTTATTGGAAAATCCTATTTTCTGATCTCTGCATGTCTTTAAAAATAATGATGTAAAGGGTGTTGGATTTGTTACTGTGACATAAATATTAAATGTAAATGTACAAGTTATGTGATAAAGGAAGGAGAACGAGGTCAAAAGCAGTGTTTGTAAACTGGACTAGTTTAGGAATTAGAATAGATAGGATTTAAATAAACAAGGGCTATGAGTGCTACAGAACTGGGGTCTAAATTGGTATTACAGGCCGGAGGAAAAAACAAATTTGTATTATTGTATTAATGTCTGAATTATTGTTGTTGGATTTGTGATGCGAATTTGTTTGCACATAGATTTAAATCCACCTGCCCCTGACTCTTCATTACAATTATTAAGTTCATTTAAGAGTTTGTTTGCTGTAAATGGCATATTGACACTGTCAACTATTGTCCAGTTTCCAAGTGGAATAAATCAACTTATAGATAAAAGGAGAATTCACATTCTTAACTATTATTCTGTCCGTGTGGTTATTTCTGTTGTCTCTCTGCAAACTCTGGCTCAAGAGCGGATGTAGACTTCTGATCTGACCTAAACATTAGGAGGTGTATTCCTCATAATCTGTCTCCTTCATATAAACATGATCTGAAAATCATCTTTATGTTTCTATTTGATTCCTGGATTAAAATGTAATATATGTGATACGTTTATAAAATATCAGCTTTTACTATTAGTGTGAAGTCGAGTTATTTACTTACCGCTGTGAGAGCTATCATGTAAAACAACAGAGAGAAATGTAATGTTAGATAAAATACAATGAGAAAAACTTATGATTTACAGTCAGAACAGCTGATAAACAATCTTCACTCTGTGCTTTCAAAGATGTTCAGCTACAATTTTAACTATTTTAATAAAATAGAACAACAGATAGTGAATCATTATAAATAGTTTATATTAAATAATGAAAGACTTCATGAGGTGTTTTTACTCAGTGCAGTAACACAGATCTGTGATCAGCTGCTGAATAAAACACTCCATATGAAGTGAAAATGCTGAACATCACCATATTTTAACCCCATTTCTATCTGTATCAGGGAAAAATAAAGACAAGTTCTACTGTCTTCCATAAATGTCCATGTCTCCATGTTTCACAGAAGTGCTGCTTTGATTTGGATCATGAACAGTTTTCTTTTCACTTCACACTTTCCTCTTTTCATCACTCTGCTACAGCTTAGTCTTTGTCTCATCTGTCCATCATCTACTTTTTAACAAACTGGAATCTGCTCCTTTGCTCTTGAACTTTATCTGTGTGTTTATCTGTCTATTGGATAAAGACTCTGAGGTCATGCTGGTGGATTTTTGTTCTGTGTCTCAGATCTCTACAGACTTTCACTGAGGTTTATGTTTAATCGTTATACATGGTGTTTATTCATTGTGTAGAAAATATTGGAGTTTCTTTACTCCTCAATCTACAAGAACAAACTAACAGACCAATATTACCTGGGGTTTGTGTGGTTTTGGTTCTTATTGCTATAATCACCAGTTTCTACTGGATGTGTTTGATATGTAATTTAATTTCCTCTCTGATGTAAAAATGTCTCTGATTGTTTCAGTTTAAACTGATAATGAGTCAGTCTCTGATTATTAGCTTCAGTAGATCAGATTGTGTTCACTAATGACTGTTTGTTATAAAACCTTCAGCTTTTTCTCTCTCAGTATCAGTGTGTAGGTCAGATTTCTGTGTCTGTACAACACTAAATGACAAACTAGACACCAGCATGATGAATGTTCTGTTAGAGATCACAGTCTGTTGTGTTCACTACACTATGCTCATGATGCTCAGATATCTATGTGCTGTTGCACTCTGAACACACAGCACAGTCTAATCTATTTCATCTGAACAATAAATATATTATTCATGCAGCATCAAGACATCACTAGCACAGAAAAGGGGTTTATACTCACCAAACAGTTTAGGCTGTGAAAGTAAATAAAACAGTGTGAAGATTTTATGCATGATTACAAATGTGAATTGTTCCATGTGAAAATGTGGAAAGTAACTGTTACTCTGGTTAAAACACAGCTGATGTGTGTCTTAATAAAAAAGAGGAAAACTAGACAACAATCAGTCATCACACACAGTAAATCTGTATCATGTAGCATTGTGCTAATATACCGCTAGTTCCCCTTAAGGAAGAGAAATATCTTGTGATTTATTGGAAAATCCTATTTTCTGATCTCTGCATGTCTTTACCAATATACAGTATGTCAGTATTTGTACATTTCCCCCTGTGTATTTTAAATATATAGTGAAATATTTTGTAATATATCTCTGTGCTATTGTAGTAGATAAAGGAATATACAGAAGATCAGATTCTCACTTCCTTTAATTATAAACACAGACATTTATCAATGTAAAACCTGAACAGATAACAGAATGATGTTCTTTACTGCTGCCTCGTCTATATACTGGTTACGACAGCATGTGACATGTCGCAGTAGATTAGAGAAGATGCGTGATCTCCTTCTGTTTTTCTCTCTTTAATAAAAATGTACATTAACCCTGTTGTATAAGTTTGCACACCCTTTTCTGATTGCTAATTTGGCAGTTTTCAGAATCGACCAATCACGTTCAAACTCTTGTTAAATACCAACTAGAAGATACCTGCTGTTAATTAAAGTGACTGATGGACACCAAATAAAGTACAGCTGTTCCTGTAGGATTGTTCATTTTAGTAACTGGAAAAGCCATGGGGCTGCAAAGAGCTGACAAAGCAGGTACAGGATCTCATTGTTGAGAAATATCAATTAGGAGAGGGTTATAAACAAATTTCAAGACATAGAATATACCATGGAACACTGGAAAGACAAAAATCAACAAACTCTAAAACCTCTAATATTATTCAGAAGCCCAGAAACTGGTCATTGAGGCTGTCAAGAAGCACAATATAAGATTCTTCATATGTCTGAACTACAGGTTAGATTGACAAGATGGAAGTCTGTTTTGTAAAAAAAAATTCAAGGCTGGCTAAAGTTATCAACAAAATATATCCAATCTCCCAAAACTATGTGGACTAATGTTTTATGGTCTGATGAGACCGAAGTTAAACCTTTTGGCCATAAAAGCAAAGGATATATTTGGCACAAAGAAACCACATCAACAGAAGATCTCCATCCCCACAGTGAAGCATGGAGGTGGCAGCATCATTCTTTGGAGCTGCTTTTCTTCAGCTGGAACTGAGGCTTTAATCAGACTGGACGTAATAATGAATAGCTCCAAATACCAGTCATTTTTGGTGCAAAACCTTTAGGGCTTCTGCTAAAACAGTGGTTCTCAACACTATCGCGGGGGGGGCGGGGTGGGGGGGTGAGTAGGCTACAGGATGGGAGGGAAAAAATTAAATCTGAAAAAAAAAAATGTGTTCAATTTTTTATCACTAAACTACTGTCATCAAAAGTTATCGTTTTGTATATACATAACTCCTGAATAAAAATTGAAATGTGTTTGGACTGGTTTGTCGATAGCGAGCGCGGAAATACAGGTGATAAGCGGTTTTATTAAGCGAGTCATTGAGTCGTTCATTCAAACGATTCGTTCAAACGGCCGATTCATCAAGAATGAGACAGATGTATGTGAGTGGGTCACTGAATCTTTGACTCAACCGATTCGTTCAAATCACTGAATCATTCAAAACACGATTGAGTGTTGCTGTGAGACGCGCTATGCTGTGATCTTTGTTTGGATTCATCAGATCTATTTTCGCTGCTAAAATAGACCAAAACAGTCAATATTTCGTCTAAAATGTAAGTGACTTGAACTGTAAAACCCGAGTGTAGGCCTACTTCTTATTTATTTATTTATTTATTTATTTATTTATTTATTTATTTATTTATTTAATTATTTAATTATTTAATTATTTATTAATTATGTTTGCTGTCTTGTAAACATATCTAAATATGACTGAAAAGACAAGATCAGGGCTGTTTTCTTGGTTGTTTTTGTTGTTTAACATCTAGATGCAATTGTTGTACGCCATCTTAACAAACTTCAAGACTATCAAGTTTATTAATGACCAACTTCTAAAAGGAAAATGTTTAGTTGTCTTTGTAAAGAAATGTTCACACGCACGCAGCCACGCACACACAAACATGTTTACATGTAACATTTATGTTGTTAATAAATAACAATAAATTGTTGTTGTAACAGCAATATCTCCAAATTTTGTTTTTCATTGTAAAAATGTCATGATTTGCCAATGCACAGAGAGTACCGCCACCTTTTCCCCCACTTCAAGCACTAATTATAACACAAACTGAACTCTGTGACATCGCCTTGAAGATTCTCCTTCCTTTCGCGTCAACATATTTGTGTGAGGCAGGATTCTCAAAAATGACTGCACTCAAAACGAAATACCACAATCGTGCACAAATCGAGGATGATTTGAGGCTAAGTTTATCAGATATTGAGCCAAGAATTGAGGATCTTTGCAAGGGAAAGCAGGCTCAGGTCTCACATTAACATCACCTACCTGCAAGCTTCTGTAAAAAATGCAGATGATATGCCTACTATTAGGCCTAGTAATAATAACAATAATAAAGCATAAATTAATGTCAGAGGTCTGGTGCCAATTCCCAATTATAGCAATAGCCTAGTAATGATAATAGGCCTACTGATGATGATAATAATTATAATAATAATAATAATAATAATAATAATAATAATAATAAAGCATGTAACCTCATATAATGATATAGCAATAACCTAGTAATGATGATAGGCCTACTACTACTCATAATAACTATCTATCTATCTATCTATCTATCTATCTATCTATCTATCTATCTATCTATCTATCTATCTATCTTTAATGAACCTGCTTTGGGGGGCCCAGCTTGCAAAAGGTTCAGAACCCCTGTGCTAAAACACCTAAGATGAAGAGGAATTTCTCCTTTCAGCAGGACAACGACCTGAAGCACACCCACAAATCAACAAAGGAATGACTTCACCAAAACAAGCTCAGAGTCCAGATCCAAATCCAATCTAAAATCTGTGTGGTGACCTGAAGAGGGCTGTGCACAGGAGATGCCCAGACAATATGACAGAGTCAGAATGCTTTTACAAGGAAGAAAGGCAAAATATTGCTGAGTCACGATGTGTTAAACTGATAACAACTCTCTTGTTATAACTCTTAATAAAGATTGAATGATGTGATAAAATCTAAAGGTACTTCAAATAAGTATAAATGTAGGGGGGTGTAAACTTATACAACTGGGTTATTGTACATTTTCTATTACCCTAAAATAACTTTAATATATAAGTTGCAATTTCAATATAAAAGTGTAAAAGTTTCTGTTTCGATTTTTTTTGTTTGCATTTATTACACAACAAAAACCTGCAATTTCAACAAAGATGTATACTTTTTATATCTATTACTTATTTTTATGTTTCTATTTGATTCCTGGATTAAAATGTAATATATGTGAGAAGTTTATAAAATATCAGCTTTTACTATTAGTGTGAAGTCGAGTTATTTACTTACCTCCTCTGTGAGAAGTATCATGTAAAACAACAGAGAGAAATGTAATGTTAGATAAAATACAATGAGAAAAACTTATGATTTACAGTCAGAACAGCTGATAAACAATCTTCACTCTGTGCTTTCAAAGATGTTCAGCTACAATTTTAACTATTTTAATCAAATAGAACAACAGATAGTGAATCATTATAAATAGTTTATATTAAATAATGAAAGACTTCATGAGGTGTTTTTACTCAGTGCAGTAACACAGATCTGTGATCAGCTGCTGAATAAAACACTCCATATGAAGTGAAAATGCTGAACATCACCATATTTTAACCCCATTTCTATCTGTATCAGGGAAAAATAAAGACAAGTTCTACTGTCTTCCATAAATGTCCATGTCTCCATGTTTCACAGAAGTGCTGCTTTGATTTGGATCATGAACAGTTTTCTTTTCACTTCACACTTTCCTCTTTTCATCACTCTGCTACAGCTTAGTCTTTGTCTCATCTGTCCATCATCTACTTTTTAACAAACTGGAATCTGCTCCTTTGCTCTTGAACTTTATCTGTGTGTTTATCTGTCTATTGGATAAAGACTCTGAGGTCATGCTGGTGGATTTTTGTTCTGTGTCTCAGATCTCTACAGACTTTCACTGAGGTTTATGTTTAATCGTTATACATGGTGTTTATTCATTGTGTAGAAAATATTGGAGTTTCTTTGCTCATCAGAACAAACTAACAGACCAATATTACCTGGGGTTTGTGTGGTTTTGGTTCTTATTGCTATAATCACCAGTTTCTACTGGATGTGTTTGATATGTAATTTAATTTCCTCTCTGATGTAAAAATGTCTCTGATTGTTTCAGTTTAAACTGATAATGAGTCAGTCTCTGATTATTAGCTTCAGTAGATCAGATTGTGTTCACTAATGACTGTTTGTTATAAAACCTTCAACTTTTTCTCTCTCAGTATCAGTGTGTAGGTCAGATTTCTGTGTCTGTACAACACTAAATGACAAACTAGACACCAGCATGATGAATGTTCTGTTAGAGATCACAGTCTGTTGTGTTCACTACACTATGCCATTGATGCTCAGATATCTATGTGCTATTGCACTCTGAACACACAGCACAGTCTAATCTATTTCATCTGAACAATAAATATATTATTCATGCAGCATCAAGACATCACTAGCACAGAAAAGGGGTTTATACTCACGAATCCGTTCATCCTGTGAAAGTAAATAAAACAGTGTGAAGATTTTTTGCATGATTACAAATGTGAATTGTTCCATGTGAAAATGTGGAAAGTAACTGTTACTCTGGTTAAAACACAGCTGATGTGTGTCTTAATAAAAAAGAGGAAAACTAGACAACAATCAGTCATCACACGCAGTAAATCTGTATCATGTAGCATTGTGCTAATATACCACTAGTTCCCCTTAAGGAAGAGAAATATCTTGTGATTTATTGGAAAATCCTATTTTCTGATCTCTGCATGTCTTTACCAATATACAGTATGTCAGTATTTGTACATTTCCCCCTGTGTATTTTAAATATATAGTGAAATATTTTGTAATATATCTCTGTGCTATTGTAGTAGATAAAGGAATATACAGAAGATCAGATTCTCACTTCCTTTAATTATAAACACAGACATTTATCAATGTAAAACCTGAACAGATAACAGAATGATGTTCTTTCCTGCTGCCTCGTCTATATACTGGTTACGACAGCATGTGACATGTCGCAGTAGATTAGAGAAGATGCGTGATCTCCTTCTGTTTTTCTCTCTTTCACTCCCAAATCCCTCTCTCCTACGAAGGAAGTTTTAGAAATGAAGTGAAGGACTTCTGTTCTCAGGTCAGTCAGGTTGTCTTTATGCTGTGTGCATTAACACGACTTACTAGCGTTAGCTTAAAGACACTAAACGCCAGGCCGAGTCGATTCTTCAGTGCTTTTTCAAAACATGGTGTGATTGTTACGCAGAGCGACTGATGATAATTATTCTGTCTACAAACACTGAAAACTGTTAAAGCTGTGATTTATGTTTATTGTGTAACATTCTGATGGAGTCTGTCAGTGGTGTGTGTTATATGCTGCGTGTTTGTTGTGTCTTTTACTCTACGTCTCTGTACATTATTACACTGCAGTGAGGTTACACACAGGTGTACAATTTACATTACTAAAACCCAGGTAAATGTAAGTATGAATGTACAGATTATTGTTAAAAGTGTTGTGACAGCAAATGCCACAAACAGGAAGAGCACCAGATTGAGTAATTGGTATTAGCTCCACCCTTAGTGGGTTGCGTCATCAGAAGTACAGATGAGAAAGAGGAGCAGTCTCGACTTGAGTGTTTGCAGAAACACACGTGGTTGAAATGCTAATGTTGAGCAGGAAACCAAGTTATTATCCAAAATTCTTGGGTGGAGATTAGAAAGAAGTGTCAACATTTCTAATGAAAAGGAGTTCATTAAACCTGCGTTGCTTCATCGTCCATCAACTTCCTCATAAACAGAGATTTCTTGAATCCATAGCGAGCTGTTTAACCATTATTGTCTTCTTCTTGTTGCATTTGTGAGCTTTCTCATTTAGCTGGTTCTCTGTATTATTTAGCCCTTTGTAGACTTAAGTGTGGCTCACAATATAATCTCATGTAAATCTGAACGTATTGCAAAAAGAATGAAGCAAAATGGAAAATTAAGTAAAGTTTATCTATTGTTTGAATGTGTCTATGTATTGTTTTTGACAAGAGGTGAAACTAACAACACAGTGCCATGTACTATGAGCTAAGCTAGCAGGTGCACATGTGCCATTGTGTAAGTTATACTCTATTGTTATAACTAAAAATTCTTTACGGATTGAGGCTGAAAAGAAAAAAACGACAGAAAAAGGCATTTGGTGTATTTAAAAGAAACTTATGGAGTTAAATTTATTTTTTATTTTTTTTTGAGATGTTGAAGTTGTTGAGTGGAAGTTAATTGTGATTTCAGCTCCAAAGTGACAAACCAACCTGAGTTCCTCCGAATCTGAATAATTTATACAACGTTGTAGTGGTAGATCACACATGTTCATTTCTGCTGGATATTGTTGCAAAACCAAAGAGAATTATATTTTTAGAATTAAAATTTTATCACACGCTCTATAAGTGAAACACAGAAACAACAGTACGGAGGATACCAAACTAAATTAGCTTTCTGGTCATTTTCAGTAAATTTACACTAAGGTTATTAAATCGGAAGAAATATTGATTCAATGTGTTTCACTGAGCATTTCACTTCAGGTTACTGTTATGAACTGTTCTTGCCTGATTCTGGTTGTGCTGGTAGTTTGATATCCGGTCCTTGTGAGGGCGCTAACGGGGTGGAGAAAGCCTCGTGTTTTGGGGAATGTTGATGTTTTTCTACGGTAAAAGCAGGTTTTGCTTTAGTCCTGTGTTGCGGACAATAAAGTTTTAAAGTAAAAGGAAAAAAGGAACTATTTGTTTGTTGTCATTCGAGTTAACATTGGTAGCAGAGGATGGCGGCGGGAAACTACAAGGTCCCGCCACAGTTTGATGAAAAGAAGTGTTATGAGAGTTGGAAAAATGAGGTGGAAATGTGGATGCGTGTCACAGAGCTGGAAAAAAGAAACAAGCACTGGCTGTCACGCTATCGTTAACAGGGAGAGCGCGAAATGCTGCTTTGGAAATATCCGCGAATGATCTAAACAAGGATGATGGTATGAAGACCATTCTAGAGAAGTTGGACTCTGTATTCCTGAAAGAAGAAAAAGACCGCCAATACGACGCGTACACTGAGTTTGATCGTATCACACGAGAGCACGGAATCCCGATGGCTGATTACATCATCGAGTTTGAAAGCAAATATAACAAGCTGCGCAATTTCGGCATGACACTTCCAGATGCTGTACTGGCGTTTAAACTGCTCGACACAGCGGGTCTCGATGCTAAAGATAAACAGTTAGCGCTAACCGCTTGCTCAACCCTCACATTTGCGGACATGAAATCTGCTCTGAAACGAATTTTTGGGGGAAAATTACATGCGTGGAAGTCACTTTACTGGTGAGTCTGCATGTTTCACTGATTCTAGTAAGAAAGAAAACAAGCCACGTCTACAAAGACCACTGAAAACGCAGCCAGGAACGAATCCTCTCGATAGATATGGCACGCGATCTAAATGTGCCATCTGTCAGAGTACATATCGCTGGGCAAAAGACTGCCCTCAAAGAACTGAACAGGCAAACCTGACTGAGGATGTAGAGCAATGCAACATCACTTTGTTTTCTAAAGAAACTTTGTGAAATGCAGAAGTGTTTATGGTTGAATCACTTGGGTCAGCAGTTATTGATACAGCCTGTACTAAAACGGTGTGCAGACAGAAATGGTTTGACCACCACGTCAGTGGACTAAAAACAGCAGAGTTAAAAAAGTTGAAACGCACAGATAGCGCAAGAGCTTTCAAGTTTGGTGATGGAAAAGTTGTACACTCTACAAAACAGGTTAAGGTTCTAGCCATTATTGGACAGGCCAAATGTTACATTGAGACTGAAGTAGTCCCAGTTGATATCCCTTTGCTTTTGAGCAAAACATCCTTAAAAAGAGCAGGTGCTGTACTGGATCTTCAGAATGACACAGCAATAATGTTCAAACACCCTGTGACTCTTGAGCTTACCTCATCAGGACATTACTGCATAAACCTGATGGATCAAGACTCCTCCTATGATGCTGAGAAATGTAGTATAGATGAAGTTCTTTTTGTGACAGAGAACATGACTTCAAAAAAAAAGAGAGAAGTCCTAATAAAGTTGCATAAACAGTTTGGACATGCCACTGTGGATAGGTTAAAAAAGCTGCTGATTAGTTCAGGTAATCATGATGAGGAGTGCATCGTTATCTTAAAGGACATAGTAGATCACTGTGAAACGTGTGAAATACAGCAAGCCCAAACCGAAGCCTGCGGTGGGACTGCCTATGGCCTCAAGTTACAATGAAACGGTAGCCATAGACCTGCATGAACTGGATACAGGAGTGTGGTATCTTCATGTTATTGACCACTTCACTCGCTTTAGTGCTGGAGTTATTATGACCACCAAAAAGGCAAGTGAAATTGTAAAGAGCTTCATTCACTGCTGGATTAGCATACATGGTCCACCTAAAAGACTGTTTAGTGACAATGGTGGGGGGTTTAACAATGACGAAATGAGGTGCATGGCAGAAAAGTTCAACAATGAGGTAAAGACCTCTGCAGGATATAGTCCCTGGAGTAATGGTCTTTTGGAAAGACACAATCAGCCGCTTACAGATATAAAAATGAAAGTGAAAAATGACAACAGATGTGACTGGAAAACCGCCCTGGATTGGGCATGGATGGCAAAGAACTCAATGCACAATATCCACGGTTTCAGTCCCTACCAGCTTGTATTTGGTCAAAATCCAAACCTACCATCAGTCCTTACTGACAAACCACCAGCTCTGGAAAGTAGTAGTATAAGTACTTTGGTAGGACAGCACATATCAGTTTTACATGCGGCAAGGAGAGCGTTTACACAGTCTGAATGCTCTGAAAGAATCCGACGAGCTTTGCGTAAACAGTTAAGACCTACAGATGAGAGATATGAGACTGGTGACAAAGTTTACTACAAGCATGCAGATTGTGCACAGTGGAAAGGCCCAGGTGTCGTGATTGGCCAGGACGGAGCAGTGATTTTTGTAAGGCATGGAGGTACTTATGTTCGTGTGCACCATTCTAGGCTCCAAAAGACAGATGAAAATCACACAATACAGGAAGACGGAGATGCAAAAGAACAAGACATTGACAACAGTACTGTTTTACAACCTGCAGTTTTATCCAGAATGGAATATGACACTGATAGCATGGAGAAATCACAAGCAAATGTTGAACGTGAAATTGATGAACAAGATGACACACTGACTCAGTCAGGAGAAGATGCGAGAAGTTGTACTCCTAAACTGAAAGTGGGACAAACCATTATCTTTACAGACAGAGAAAGCGATGAGTCACGAACAGCACAAATTCTTAGCAGAGCAGGAAAAGCAACAGGAAAACACAAAGACTGGTACAATCTACAGTACACCCACCCAGAGACTGTTGCAGGTGTTACTGGGTCAGCTGACTTAACACTAGTGGATGGCCTTCAGATTATTACCCCAGTCACCACAGTACAAGGTAATCCTCACCATGAAAGTGATGTGCTAATTATTGAAGACGAAACTTTTGCTGCAGCTAAGAAAACCGAGCTGGACAACTGGAAAAGTAACTGTGTGTTTAAGGAAGTAAAAGATGATGGTCAAAAATGTATCAGCACAAGGTGGGTGTGTTCAGTCAAAGAAACACCTAATGGCATAGTGCCTAAGGCAAGGCTAGTCGCAAGAGGTTTCGAAGAACTAAATGTCAATGACCTTCCAAAAGACTCTCCTACTTGTGCTTCAGATTCTCTAAGAGTTGTTATGGCAGTCATATGTCAAAGGAAATGGCACCTAAACTCAATTGATATCAAAGCTGCTTTTCTTCAGGGAAAAGAATTGTCTAGAAATGTCTATATTCGTCCTCCTCCAGAAGCAACGTGCAAAGGAACGCTATGGAAACTAAACAAATGTGTGTATGGCTTGGCGGATGCTTCTCGGTACTGGTACAATAATGTAAAAGATACTATGCAACAGCTGGGAGGTCATGTATCACAGATTGACCCTGCAGTGTTCTACTGGCTTGACGACAACGGTGAGTTGATTGGAATCCTCGCCTCTCATGTTGATGATTTTCTGTGGGCTGGTTCGGAAACGTTTTCCTCTTTGGTCGTCCCACATTTGAAAACAGCTTTTGAAGTTGGCCGTCAAGAGAGTGATAGTTTTAATTATGTGGGAAAGGAAATCTCTTCTGGAAATGGAGAAATACATGTACATCAAAGTACATATATAAATAATCTTCAACCTTTTGTTATGGATCCAATCAGACTTGTGCAACGTACAGCTCCACTGACAAACTTGGAAGCTGACATGCTGAGGTCTAAAATTGGACAAATACAGTGGGTTGCTAGACAGAGTAGGCCAGATATAATGTTTCGTTATCTTTGTGGAGTCCGGACTGTTAAATCGTGTGACACTTCTCTTTTTGCTTCAACTACAAAACATGCTACTGTTCAGACTTTGCATGATGTAAACAAGCTTATCAGAAAACTAAAGTCAGAGAAGGTGACTTTAAAATTTCAGAACCTGGGAAAAAACAGTTCCCTGAAACTGGTTGTTTTTAGTGATGCCTCTATGGGAAATCTTCCGGATGGTGGTACTCAAGGTGGCCATCTAATTTTCTTGGTGGGAGAAGATGGAAATTTTTCTCCTATCTCCTGGCAATCTAAGAGAATCAGAAGAGTCGTCAGAAGCACTTTGGCAGGAGAAACTCTGCCGCTCGCCGATGGCATTGATAATGGGATGTGTATATCTGCTCTTTATTCAGAAATTACAACAGGTAGCATTGCCTTAAACAACCTGCCAATTATCTGTGTAACTGACAATCATTCTCTTTTTGATGCTGTGAAGTCCACAAAGTCTGTTACAGAATAAAGACTTCGTCTTGAGATCAGCAGCATAAAAGAACTAATCCACTCGGGAAACATCAAGCAGATCCTTTGGTCTGCTACAAAGCAGCAACTTGCTGACTCTCTGACCAAGAAGGGAGCTTCTATTTTGTTACTACTAAAAACCCTTAGTGAAGGTGTATGGGAACATAAATAAGTTAAACATAAATGTGAAAAAAAGGATAATGATCTCTTTAAAGAGATGTTGCTGTTATTTAATTTTGTTAAATATGTTCACCTCTTCTTTTTAGGATAATGTATTCTTCCCCTCTTTATAAAAAAAATGTATTTGGTTATTGATTTATTTTTTTTTTAAGATGGAGATTGTTAGTTTGATATCCGGTCCTTGTGGGGGCACTAACGGGGTGGAGAAAGCCTCGTGTTTTGGGGAATGTTGATGTTTTTGCTTTAGTCCTGTGTTGCGGACAATAAAGTTTCAAAGTGTTAGGACTCAGCCCGGACTTTGGCCACGTGCATCTGTTTACGTTTCTCGTCACATGTCTGCCCCGCCTTCGTCTGCTCCTCCCTGTCATCACACCTGATCCTTATTGTGTCATTGTCTTTTTGTATTTAACTGTGCCGCGTTGCCTCGTGCAGCGCGGCATCTACTGTGGTTATGTCCTGTTTCTAGTCTGCGTCATGTTTCGTGTTTTCTGTTATTAAACCCTGTTTATTTTAGCTATCCTGCGTTTGGGTCCGCTCTGTTCCGTGTCCATGACACAAAGTAAAAGGAAAAAAGGAACTATTTGTTTGTTGTCATTCGAGTTAACAGTGCTGTTGTTGATTTCCTTTCTATCTTTCTTTTATTTTCTGGAGGTGTCTTGAAAATAATGATGTAAAGGGAATTGGATTTGTTACTGTGACATAAGTATTAAATGTGAATGTACAGGTTATGTGATAAAGGAAGGAGAACGAGGTCAAAAGCAGTGTTTGTAAACTGGACTAGTTTAGGAATTAGAATAGATAGGATTTAAATAAACAAGGGCTATGAGTGCTACGGAACTGGGGTCTAAATTGGTATTACAGGCCAGAGAGGAAAAAAAACAGATTTGTATTATTGTATTAATGTCTGAATTATCGTTGTTGGATTTGTGATGTGAATTTGTTTGCACATGGATTTAAATCCACCTGCCCCTGACTCTTCATTACAATTAATAAGATCATTTAAGAGTTTATTTGCTGTAAATGGCATATTGACGCTGTCAACTATTGTCCAATTTCCAAGTGGAATAGAACAATTTAAAGATAGAAGGAGAATTCACATTCTTAACTATTATTCTGTCCGTGTGGTTATTTCTGTTGTCTCTCTGCAAACTCTGGCTCAAGAGCGGATGTAGACTTCTGATCTGACCTAAACATTAGGAGGTATATTCCTCATAAGCTGTCTCCTTCATATAAACATGATCTGAAAATCATCTTTATGTTTCTATCTGATTCCTGGATTAAAATGTAATATATGTGATAAGTTTATAAAATATCAGCTTTTACTATTAGTGTGAAGTCGAGTTATTTACTTACCCTCACTGTGAGAAGTATCATGTAAAACAACAGAGAGAAATGTAATGTTAGATAAAATACAATGAGAAAAACTTATGATTTACAGTCAGAACAGCTGATAAACAATCTTCACTCTGTGCTTTCAAAGATGTTCAGCTACAATTTTAACTATTTTAATAAAATAGAACAACAGATAGTGAATCATTATAAATAGTTTATATTAAATAATGAAAGACTTCATGAGGTGTTTTTACTCAGTGCAGTAACACAGATCTGTGATCAGCTGCTGAATAAAACACTCCATATGAAGTGAAAATGCTGAACATCACCATATTTTAACCCCATTTCTATCTGTATCAGGGAAAAATAAAGACAAGTTCTACTGTCTTCCATAAATGTCCATGTCTCCATGTTTCACAGAAGTGCTGCTTTGATTTGGATCATGAACAGTTTTCTTTTCACTTCACACTTTCCTCTTTTCATCACTCTGCTACAGCTTAGTCTTTGTCTCATCTGTCCATCATCTACTTTTTAACAAACTGGAATCTGCTCCTTTGCTCTTGAACTTTATCTGTGTGTTTATCTGTCTATTGGACAAAGACTCTGAGGTCATACTGGTGGATTTTTGTTCTGTGTCTCAGATCTCTACAGACTTTCACTGAGGTTTATGTTTAATCGTTATACATGGTGTTTATTCACTGTGTAGAAAATATTGGAGTTTCTTTGCTCATCAGAACAAACTAACAGACCAATATTACCTGGGGTTTGTGTGGTTTTGGTTCTTATTGCTATAATCACCAGTTTCTACTGGATGTGTTTGATATGTAATTTAATTTCCTCTCTGAGGTAAAAATGTCTCTGATTGTTTCAGTTTAAACTGATAATGAGTCAGTCTCTGATTATTAGCTTCAGTAGATCAGATTGTGTTCACTAATGACTGTTTGTTATAAAACCTTCAGCTTTTTCTCTCTCAGTATCAGTGTGTAGGTCAGATTTCTGTGTCTGTACAACACTAAATGACAAACTAGACACCAGCATGATGAATGTTCTGTTAGAGATCACAGTCTGTTGTGTTCACTACACTATGCTCATGATGCTCAGATATCTATGTGCTATTGCACTCTGAACACACAGCACAGTCTAATCTATTTCATCTGAACAATAAATATATTATTCATGCAGCATCAAGACATCACTAGCACAGAAAAGGGGTTTATACTCACATCTCTCAAGAGCCTGTGAAAGTAAATAAAACAGTGTGAAGATTTTATGCATGATTACAAATGTGAATTGTTCCATGTGAAAATGTGGAAAGTAACTGTTACTCTGGTTAAAACACAGCTGATGTGTGTCTTAATAAAAAAGAGGAAAACTAGACAACAATCAGTCATCACACACAGTAAATGTGTATCATGTAGCATTGTGCTAATATACCGCTAGTTCCCCTTAAGGAAGAGAAATATCTTGTGATTTATTGGAAAATCCTATTTTCTGAACTCTGCATGTTTTTAAAAATAAGAATGTAAAGGGAATTGGATTTGTTACTGTGACATAAGTATTAAATGTGAATGTACAGGTTATGTGATAAAGGAAGGAGAACGAGGTCAAAAGCAGTGTTTGTAAACTGGACTAGTTTAGGAATTAGAATAGATAGGATTTAAATAAACAAGGGCTATGAGTGCTATGGAACTGGGGTCTAAATTGGTATTACAGGCCGGAGAGGAAAAAAAACAGATTTGTATTATTGTATTAATGTCTGAATTATCGTTGTTGGATTTGTGATGTGAATTTGTTTGCACATGGATTTAAATCCACCTGCCCCTGACTCTTCATTACAATTAATAAGATCATTTAAGAGTTTATTTGCTGTAAATGGCATATTGACGCTGTCAACTATTGTCCAATTTCCAAGTGGAATAGAACAATTTAAAGATAGAAGGAGAATTCACATTCTTAACTATTATTCTGTCCGTGTGGTTATTTCTGTTGTCTCTCTGCAAACTCTGGCTCAAGAGCGGATGTAGACTTCTGATCTGACCTAAACATTAGGAGGTGTATTCCTCATAATCTGTCTCCTTCATATAAACATGGTCTGAAAATCATCTTTATGTTTCTATCTGATGCCTGGATTAAAATGTAATATATGTGATACGTTTATAAAATATCAGCTTTTACTATTAGTGTGAAGTCGAGTTATTTACTTACCCTCACTGTGAGAAGTATCATGTAAAACAACGGAGAGAAATGTAATGTTAGATAAAATACAATGAGAAAAACTTATGATTTACAGTCAGAACAGCTGATAAACAATCTTCACTCTGTGCTTTCAAAGATGTTCAGCTACAATTTTAACTATTTTAATAAAATAGAACAACAGATAGTGAATCATTATAAATAGTTTATATTAAATAATGAAAGACTTCATGAGGTGTTTTTACTCAGTGCAGTAACACAGATCTGTGATCAGCTGCTGAATAAAACACTCCATATGAAGTGAAAATGCTGAACATCACCATATTTTAACCCCATTTCTATCTGTATCAGGGAAAAATAAAGACAAGTTCTACTGTCTTCCATAAATGTCCATGTCTCCATGTTTCACAGAAGTGCTGCTTTGATTTGGATCATGAACAGTTTTCTTTTCACTTCACACTTTCCTCTTTTCATCACTCTGCTACAGCTTAGTCTTTGTCTCATCTGTCCATCATCTACTTTTTAACAAACTGGAATCTGCTCCTTTGCTCTTGAACCTTATCTGTGTGTTTATCTGTCTATTGGATAAAGACTCTGAGGTCATGCTGGTGGATTTTTGTTCTGTGTCTCAGATCTCTACAGACTTTCACTGAGGTTTATGTTTAATCGTTATACATGGTGTTTATTCACTGTGTAGAAAATATTGGAGTTTCTTTGCTCATCAGAACAAACTAACAGACCAATATTACCTGGGGTTTGTGTGGTTTTGGTTCTTATTGCTATAATCACCAGTTTCTACTGGATGTGTTTGATATGTAATTTAATTTCCTCTCTGAGGTAAAAATGTCTCTGATTGTTTCAGTTTAAACTGATAATGAGTCAGTCTCTGATTATTAGCTTCAGTAGATCAGATTGTGTTCACTAATGACTGTTTGTTATAAAACCTTCAGCTTTTTCTCTCTCAGTATCAGTGTGTAGGTCAGATTTGTGTGTCTGTACAACACTAAATGACAAACTAGACACCAGCATGATGAATGTTCTGTTAGAGATCACAGTCTGTTGTGTTCACTACACTATGCTCATGATGCTCAGATATCTATGTGCTATTGCACTCTGAACACACAGCACAGTCTAATCTATTTCATCTGAACAATAAATATATTATTCATGCAGCATCAAGACATCACTAGCACAGAAAAGGGGTTTATACTCACATCTCTCAAGAGCCTGTGAAAGTAAATAAAACAGTGTGAAGATTTTATTCATGATTACAAATGTGAATTGTTTCATGTGAAAATGTGGAAAGTAACTGTTACTCTGGTTAAAACACAGCTGATGTGTGTCTTAATAAAAAAGAGGAAAACTAGACAACAATCAGTCATCACACACAGTAAATCTGTATCATGTAGCATTGTGCTAATATACCGCTAGTTCCCCTTAAGGAAGAGAAATATCTTGTGCTTTATTGGAAAATCCTATTTTCTGATCTCTGCATGTCGTTACCAATATACAGTATGTCAGTATTTGTACATTTCAGAAGACCAGAAACTGGTCAGGGAGGCTGTCAAGAAGCCCAATATAAGATTCTTCATATGTCTGAACTACAGGTTAGATTGACAAGATGGAAGTCTGTTTTGTAAAAAAAATATTCAAGGCTGGCTAAAGTTATCAACAAAATATATCCAATCTCCCAAAACTATGTGGACTAATGTTTTATGGTCTGATGAGACCGAAGTTAAACCTTTTGGCCATAAAAGCAAAGGATATATTTGGCACAAAGAAACCACATCACCAGAAGATCTCCATCCCCACAGTGAAGCATGGAGGTGGCAGCATCATTCTTTGGAGCTGCTTTTCTTCAGCTGGAACTGAGGCTTTAATCAGACTGGACGTAATAATGAATAGCTCCAAATACCAGTCAGTTTTGGTGCAAAACCTTTAGGGCTTCTGCTAATACAGTGGTTCTCAACACTATCTCGGGGGTGGTGGGGGGGTGGGCGTGAGTAGGCTACAGGATGGGAGGGAAAAAATTAAATCTGAAAAAAAAAAATTTGTTCAATTTTTTTATCACTAAACTACTGTCATCAAAAGTTATCGTTTTGTATATACATAACTCCTGAATAAAAATTGAAATGTGTTTGGACTGGTTTGTCGATAGCGAGCGCGGAAATACAGGTGATAAGCGGTTTTATTAAGCGAGTCATTGAGTCGTTCATTCAAACGATTCGTTCAAACGGCCGATTCATCAAGAATGAGACAGATGTTTTTGAGAGGGTCACTGAATCTTTGACTCAACCGATTCGTTCAAATCACTGAATCATTCAAAACACGATTGAGTGTTGCTGTGAGACGCGCTATGCTGTGATCTTTGTTTGGATTCATCAGATCTATTTTCGCTGCTAAAATAGACCAAAACAGTCAATATTTCGTCTAAAATGTAAGTGACTTGAACTGTAAAACCCGAGTGTAGGCCTACTTCTTATTTATTTATTTATTATGTTTGCTGTCTTGTAAACATATCTAAATATGACTGAAAAGACAAGATCAGGGCTGTTTTCTTGGTTGTTTTTGTTGTTTAACATCTAGATGCAATTGTTGTACGCCATCTTAACAAACTTCAAGACTATCAAGTTTATTAATGACCAACTTCTAAAAGGAAAATGTTTAGTTGTCTTTGTAAAGAAATGTTCACACGCACGCAGCCACGCACACACAAACATGTTTACATGTAACATTTATGTTGTTAATAAATAACAATAAATTGTTGTTGTAACAGCAATATCTCCAAATTTTGTTTTTCATTGTAAAAATGTCATGATTTGCCAATGCACAGAGAGTACCGCCACCTTTTCCCCCACTTCAAGCACTAATTATAACACAAACTGAACTCTGTGACATCGCCTTGAAGATTCTCCTTCCTTTCGCGTCAACATATTTGTGTGAGGCAGGATTCTCAAAAATGACTGCACTCAAAACGAAATACCACAATCGTGCACAAATCGAGGATGATTTGAGGCTAAGTTTATCAGACATTGAGCCAAGAATTGAGGATCTTTGCAAGGGAAAGCAGGCTCAGGTCTCACATTAACATCACCTACCTGCAAGCTTCTGTAAAAAATGCAGATGATATGCCTACTATTAGGCCTAGTAATAATAACAATAATAAAGCATAAATTAATGTCAGAGGTCTGGTGCCAATTCCCAATTATAGCAATAGCCTAGTAATGATAATAGGCCTACTGATGATGATAATAATTATAATAATAATAATAATAATAATAATAAAGCATGTAACCTCATATAATGATATAGCAATAACCTAGTAATGATGATAGGCCTACTACTACTCATAATATCTATCTATCTATCTATCTATCTATCTATCTATCTATCTATCTATCTATCTTTAATGAACCTGCTTTGGGGGACCCAGCTTTCAAAAGGTTCAGAACCCCTGTGCTAATACACCTAAGATGAAGAGGAATTTCTCCTTTCAGCAGGACAACGACCTGAAGCACACCCACAAATCAACAAAGGAATGACTTCACCAAAACAAGCTCAGAGTCCAGATCCAAATCCAATCAAAAATCTGTGGGGTGACCTGAAGAGGGCTGTGCACAGGAGATGCCCAGAAAATATGACAGAGTCAGAATGCTTTTACAAGGAAGAAAGGCAAAATATTGCTGAGTCACGATGTGTTAAACTGATAACAACTCTCTTGTTATAACTCTTAATAAAGATTGAATGATTGAATGAAAATCTAAAGGTGCTTCAAATAAGTATAAATTTAGGGGGGTGTAAACTTATACAACTGGGTTATTGTACATTTTCTATTACCCTAAAATAACTTTAATATATAAGTTGCAATTTCAATATAAAAGTGTAAAAGTTTCTGTTTCGATTTTTTTTGTTTTCATTTATTACACAACAAAAACCTGCAATTTCAACAAAGATGTACACTTTTTATATCTATTACTTATTTTTATGTTTCTATTTGATTCCTGGATTAAAATGTAATATATGTGAGAAGTTTATAAAATATCAGCTTTTACTATTAGTGTGAAGTCGAGTTATTTACTTACCTCCTCTGTGAGAAGTATCATGTAAAACAACAGAGAAATGTAATGTTAGATAAAATACAATGAGAAAAACTTATGATTTACAGTCAGAACAGCTGATAAACAATCTTCACTCTGTGCTTTCAAAGATGTTCAGCTACAATTTTAACTATTTTAATAAAATAGAACAACAGATAGTGAATCATTATAAATAGTTTATATTAAATTGTGTAGTTGTGTAGTAAATATTGGAGTTTCTTTACTCATCATTGTGACTGTCACAGTTTCTGAGCACAAGGTAAAAGAGCAAAACCTCTCACTTTCAACAAGTGCTAGTCTTTTTCCTAGCGTTGTCCGGTTAGCTCACACTGTGACTCTGTCTGATTCTGCAGCAGTCTGATCACCGATGTCTCAGTGTAACTCTGATCATTCTGACTGCGCTCATTCAAACACAGCACACAGTCTACAGAACAAACTAGCAGCCCAATATTACCTAGCTTTGTGTGTTACTTTGCTTCTCACTGCTATACGTTCAGCTTTTTCTCTCTCAGTATCAGTGTGTAGGTCAGATTTCTGTGTCTGTACAACACTAAATGACAAACTAGACACCAGCATGATGAATGTTCTGTTAGAGATCACAGTCTGTTGTGTTCACTACACTATGCTCATGATGCTCAGATATCTATGTGCTATTGCACTCTGAACACACAGCACAGTCTAATCTATTTCATCTGAACAATAAATATATTATTCATGCAGCATCAAGACATCACTAGCACAGAAAAGGGGTTTATACTCACGGAGCCAGGGAGGCTGTGAAAGGAAATAAAACAGTGTGAAGATTTTATGCATGATTACAAATGTGAATTGTTCCATGTGAAAATGTGGAAAGTAACTGTTACTCTGGTTAAAACATAGCTGATGTGTGTCTTAATAAAAAAGAGGAAAACTAGACAACAATCGGTCATCACACACAGTAAATCTGTATCATGTAGCATTGTGCTAATATACCGCTAGTTCCCCTTAAGGAAGAGAAATATCTTGTGATTTATTGGAAAATCCTATTTTCTGATCTCTGCATGTCTTTACCAATATACAGTATGTCAGTATTTGTACATTTCCCCCTGTGTATTTTACATATATAGTGAAATATTTTGTAATATATCTCTGTGCTATTGTAGTAGATAAAGGAATATACAGAATATCAGATTCTCACTTCCTTTAATTATAAACACAGACATTTATCAATGTAAAACCTGAACAGATAACAGAATGATGTTCTTTACTGCTGCCTCGTCTATATACTGGTTACGACAGCATGTGACATGTCGCAGTAGATTAGAGAAGATGCGTGATCTCCTTCTGTTTTTCTCTCTTTAATAAAAATGTACATTAACCCTGTTGCATAAGTTTGCACACCCTTTTCTAATTGCTAATGTTGCAGTGTTCAGAATCGACCAATCACGTTCAAACTCTTGTTAAATACTCACTAGAAGATACCTGCTGTTAATTAAAGTGACTGATGGACACCAAATAAAGTACAGCTGTTCCTGTAGGATTGTTCATTTTAGTAACTGGAAAAGCCATGGGGCTGCAAAGAGCTGACAAATCAGGTACAGGATCTCATTGTTGAGAAATATCAATTAGGAGAGGGTTACAAACAAATTTCAAGACATCAAATATACCATGGAACACTGGAAAGACAAAAATCAACAAACTATACAACCCTCTAAAATTATTTAGAAGCCCACCAGAAAACTGGTCAGGGAGGCTGTCAATAAGCCCAAAATAATATTCTTCATATGTCTGAACTACAGGTTAGAGTGACAAGATGGAAGTCTGTTTTATGCAAAAAATAAAATAGTTAGGGTTAGAAATCTAAAGGTGCTTCAAATAAGTATAAATTTAGGGGTGTGTGAACTTATACAACTGGGTTATTGTACATGTTTTATTACCCTAAAATAACTTTAATATATAAGTTGCAATTTCAATATAAAAGTGTAAAAGTTTCTGATTTGATTTTTCTTGTTTTCATTTATTACACAACAAAAACCTGCCATTTCAACAAAGATGTAGACTTTTTAATATCTATTACAAATTTTTATGTTTCTATTTGATTCCTGGATTAAAATGTAATATATGTGATAAGTTTATAAAATATCAGCTTTTACTATTAGTGTGAAGTCGAGTTATTTACTTACCCCTGCGAGAAGTATCATGTAAAACAACAGAGAGAAATGTAATGTTAGATAAAATACAATGAGAAAAACTTATGATTTACAGTCAGAACAGCTGATAAACAATCTTCACTCTGTGCTTTCAAAGGTGTTCAGCTACAATTTTAACTATTTTAATAAAATATAACAAAAGATAGTGAATCATTATAAATAGTTTATATTAAATAATGAAAGACTTCATGAGGTGTTTTTACTCAGTGCAGTAACACAGATCTGTGATCAGCTGCTGAATAAAACACTCCATATGAAGTGAAAATGCTGAACATCACCATATTTTAATCACGAGCCCATACTGCTGATGGACACTGAACATACGCTGTGAGATTTGACCTGAAGTACGTCTCAAAACACTGCATCAGTTACCTCAAAGTTAATACAGTGTTAGTAATAAAAATGTAACATGATAAACTGTACTGTTATAATGTTCACAGGAATATTAATCTTATCATTGTTAGGAAAAAGTTTTAGAGCTTTGACTCATGAATTACTGATTTGAGCTGCAGTACGTTACTCATCTGAATGAAGAAGTTCGCTCTTATTCTCCACTCATTCTGTCAGTGCAGTTCATTTAAAAACTAGTGACTGGTTAACCTTAACAAGCTACTGCTAGTGTTATCTAAAATCATACACACAATAAATTAGTATGAATCTGAGTTAGTGTTAGCTGCCTTAGTCAATAACATCAACACTGTCCTGTTAATTATCACCATATAAATCTTATAAAACACATTTATTGTAGGGAAAATATGGAGGAGATATTAAGATGAACTGAGCTCATAAAAATGACTGTGGAGCTCTAAATTAAATGAAAGTTTGGATCATGTTCTATTCACTAACATGGGAACTGTACCGGAAATGGAGGTTAATTGACACTTCTGACTTTACTGCATTTATTGACTCTTCATTAAGTAGTTCCTCTCCATCTGATCCATTAGAGACAAGGGTTTCCATGTTAAATTGTGTTCTCTTAACTGGCCTGGAATTATTTGCTCCTCAAAAGTCACGCTCTGTTTTATTTGTACATCCTGCTCCTTGGTATAATGAAGATTTGTGTATGATGAAGACATCTTGTCGTAAAATGGAGTGATCAAATATGGAAAGATCAAATATGGAAAGATTGCTTACAAGAATATAAGGCTGGTATTGTTTCTGCCAGATCTGATTATTTATCTAATATGATTAATGACAATCAAGGAAATTCAAGACAACTTTTCAATTCTTTTAACAAATTGCTAAATCATTAAACTCTCTCTAATGTTACTGCTTCTGATCATCTCTGTGATAACTTCCTGCATTTCTTTAGCACAAAGGTTGAAAATGTTCGTAGAGGTTTTTGTACTTCTACTTTATTGTCTTCTTCTGCTGTTTTTATTCCTTGTTATTCTGGTTCTATGTTTTCAACATTTTCTACACTTGACACGTATTGTCTTTTTGCAGAGGTCTTTAAAATAAAAGCAGCCACTTCTTTCCTAGATCCCATACCCACTTGTTTGTTTCAGTCATGTTTTGCTTCTCTGTGTCCCATTGTTCTGAGCATTATAAATGACTCTCTGTGTACTGGGGTTGTCATAACAGCTTTTAAAATAGCTGCGATCACCCCAGTACCTAAAAATACAAATATAGACTATGAGAACCTTGCTAATTTCTGTCCCATATCTAATCTCTCCTTGCTAAACTTTTGGAGCGATTTGTTGCTACTCAGTTAATTTCTCATTTAACTGCGAACAATCTCTTTGAGCCTTTGCAATCTGGCTTTCGTAAAATTCCATAGTATAGAAACTGCCATGGTCAGGGTTACCAATGACTTGTTAACTGCTTCAGATTCAGTCTTTCAGTTTTGATCCTTCTTGATCTCAGTGCATCTTGAAACTGTTTTTGGTGTCTCTGATACTGTTTTAAATTGGTTTAAGTCTTACCTCAATGATCGGAAGCAGTTTTTTGCCATGGGTGGATTTAGATACTGTATGAGGTTAATGTTGTTCAATCTGGAGTGCCTCAGGGATCAATCTGTTATACATCTCACATTAGCCACTAGACAGATATACTTACACCAAAAGTCTTAATCATCAGCCAGACTGTGTTTTATTCCTCTACCTTTAACCTAAATGTGTGTAGTTTGGTTCTCAGTGCTGTATTTGGCAGTGATGTAGTCTGATCTACTGGATATACAGAAACTGTAATCATTTAAATGTCACATTTAGTGTGTAATTTAATTTACTCTCTGATGTAAAAAATGTCTTTGATTGTTTTAGTTTAAACTGATATTCAGTCAATCTTATTAATCTCATTAATAGATAAATAAAGTTAGATAAATAAATCCCTAGTTACTTCATATTTGTACAAGCTGCTGCTTTTAAGCCCTTGTGCAGGTGTGTAGAAGAGTGAAAAATAGAGTTACTGTTAATTCAACTCAGATGATCTTCACTCCACATTAGCAGCCTGTATACTGAATCTCACACTGAATACTGAGTGTGTTTATGTACTGAGATGAGAAGCACAGATGATGATGTGGAGTTTATACAGTGTGGAGATCAGGAACACTTACTCATATATACTGTAATCTCTTCTGTTCTGTCTCCATCAGTGACCTGACAGAGGTAATATCCATCATCTGACTCTGTACAGTTTCTCAGCTGTAAGGAGACGTTTCCTCTCTCCAGCTCCTGAGTGAACAGACTCACTCTGCCCTCATAACCTCTCCCCTCTGTCACCTTACTGTTCTTATAAACACAAACACAGTCTGTCTCCTTAAACCACCGGATCTCCAAGTCAACAGCACTGATTTCAGGAGACAGACAACATGAGAGAGTGACAGCAGAGTCTTTAAACTCTACTCTGGGAGCAATGAGTTTAAACTCATCTGTGTGGGAAAACACACACACACACACACACAATTAATCTTCAATCCTCAAATAAATATGTAATATATTAATATATTGATAAATTCGTTCCTTGAAATAGAACTTACTGCTTGCAGTCGCCATCTTTCTGTATCTCTTTCTGTAGATTCAGACTAATAAAATCCTAAACACACACAACACACACACACAAACAGAGAGAGACAGAGAGAGAGAGAGAGAGAGAGAGAGAGAGAGAGAGAGAGAGAGTCCTCATGTTTAACACAAATACATGATAAGAAGGTAAGGAATTACACACAATTGGATTAGTTTGAGATTAGCTTGTACTTTAGCATGATGCTAACTCTTCTTACCTTTCCTGTTCCTCATATAAACACATCTGATACTTTAACTGAAGTGTTTCCACATTTTAGAGCGCCACATATTCGGTATTTAACTCATTAGGGTTTAAACACCGTGTTTAAAATGTCCCCTGTCTACATATACACATATATTCCTCCTGTATCAGTCCGTTACAGCAGGAAGTGTAATGGCGCAGTGACTCTGTCTGAGAGTCGAAAACTATTTTCACTTTCACCTTCATTACAGAGAACTGAGACAAAGCTCCGCCCCTTCGCCTCTGATAACCACGCCCTCTGGTTTCAGCCTTATTATATACATGTATTATAATAATAATTATAATAATAATGATAAAAAAACAAAAAATAAATACATTTAGAAAATTCCCAAAGCATCAGAAACTGGTAGGTCTTTAGACGGTTTAGAGTGATGATGTAGACCTTCCTTGTACCCTGAGATGATTTTAAATCAAAAATATGCATAAATGTTTTGTACAATAACTTGTTGAGAGTTGTCTGATTTTTCTAAGTGTTGTAAAACGTTTTCTTGTGCAATTTGGTCCATTTCCTTAGCGTGGCATGTGGTTATCTATGTGGTTAACTACATGTACCCCCCCTCACACACACAAACACACAGACAAAATAATACTAATAATAATAATAATAATAATAATAATAATAATAATAATAATAACTATATAATTAGATTAGATCATTTGCAATCAACGCTAAGCATCAGAATGAAATTCAGGCTTCCACACAACACCATAAGACCAGTTGTTGACAGTTTTTATTTCTTCTCTAATACAATTTAGTAACTCCAGTTATGAACAGAACACAATGTGCATGTGAAAAACAACGTGTCACAGCTCCTTAACTTAGCTCACTATGCACATTTTGAATGAATGCTTGCTTAAAGTTTAAGCATTTCTTTAATGAGTTTTGACCTTTAGATAAAAATTTAGATGTTCCTTAGGTTCAAACCTTATTCCTGGGATCCCCTGACGATATGAACTGATTTTTTTATCCAAAATTATTCCAATTTAAATATTGTCAAAATTGAGTAGTTCACTAACAGACTATGTACATAAAGTCAGTTAATGTGTTTAATATCCAGATTTTTTTTAAAAATCAAGCAGTTCTGCATGATGCCCAAAACCTGATTTGTAACAAACAGTCATGGAACAAAAAAGAAGAACCAACACCAACAGAAAATCAAATAATGTTTTATAAAACCAAACCAAACCAAAAATATACTGAAGATCTTCAAACACATTCAGGATTTCAGGATGGTGTGTTAAATCATGACTCCAGGAAGAACAGTCCAGTCCAAAAAAATCAGTAGTTACATGATTGATGTTTTTGTCATTACGGTTACAGGTTATTTTAGCCATGTCTGGATAAAGAAAAAAGTCTCAAGTCTACTTTACTTTTGGCTGCTCTTAAGTGTTTTTACTTGTAAACGATGATTTGGATGATATCGAGTCAATTAGCATTTACTATTTGGTGAGGATTCTGATAAAGATCTGATCTCGTCATCTTAACTGCTTAGACTTACATGGATGACCGGTGGAGTTGAGTGAAACATCTGTTTAGCCAAGAACCAAGTGCAGATCCGGGTTCTCCTCTGGTTATACAAGTAAGATCTATTGTGTCTCCTGGGTGGTGACCAGGTTGGTATCCACGACTTTGCATCATGTCCAGAGAAGGTACCAAGTTAGGACAGTAAGCCTAGATGGGTAGTGGTTGCGGCTGAAGGGTGTTATATGTGAATAAGTCAAACATTGCTTGGATTCTGTAGCAATCAAATGTCTCATCTTTTAAAAATAATATGTAGACAACACTGAAGACCTGAACTGAAGAACCTTTAAGATTATTAGCAAGATTTATTAGTTCAACTCATAATGCTAATGCACTCTGGATGCTTATTCGAGATGATTCATCTGTTCAATTAACGTTGTGAGAGAAAACAAAACCTCACAGCAGGATCAAGGCATATGTGTCTCATGTTACACTGATTTAATTAGAATCAAATACATTGTTGGAAAAAAAAGTTCCATAAAAACAACAACAAAAAAAACCTACACTGAAGAAGAAAATGTGTGTTAAACTGATTTAAACACTTTCAGCCCTGTGTGAAATTCCAAGGTGTGATTTCCAGCAAAACTTGCCAGTGGAGATGGGAACAGGCTTGAAATGACTTGCTTGTTCCCCGTTTGGTTACAGGTTACGTGTGGTTGTGTCAAGCTCTCAAGATATCGATGAGAACTCCTTCAATAGAACATCCTGACTCAGGGTGTTGAGAGAAACGTTCTTCCTCACGTTCAGACTGATGGAGCGTACCAACTCCTTGAAGAATGCTGTTTCTTTGGGCTGCTCCGAATAGCGCTCGAATTGGTCCAAACCATCCTGCAGCTTCAGAGTCAGAGTGTCGTAGTTGGAGCGTACCACTTCCAGCACCTGATCTTCTGACAGTTGTGATATGTGGTTAACGGCGGCGTATGACTCGATCTTCGGGTTGAAATGGTTGATGATGGCTCGGACGTTAACCAGCGCGTGCGTGACTTTGCTCGCCGGTTCCTTCCACTGGCCAATGTTGGTGGAGACTCTGAGCACCATGCAATACAGGTTATCAAATACCTGGTGCATGCGTATGATCTCATAATACAGCTCATCATAACTGCTGGAAGTTGGCAGGAATGTGTCTCCATACGTAATGAACATGTTGAAGAGATGGACAACTTGTAAAGCCAATTGGAAGATGTTGTGTTTGGACAACAAGGTGGTTTCATTCGACAGCAGGAACTTCAGCAAGTTAATGAGGACTGTCCAAAGTTCCCTCCAAGTGTAGTGCAGCCGAATCCTACACTTCTTCTGATAACAGATGAGCTTGTGAATGATCTGAACACACCACATGTAGAGATCCATAGGAAAGTCCTTCATCATGTGAGTGACGATGAACTCGACCATCAGGTCCAAGACGGTGCAGGCAAGAGGTTGAGACGGGATGTTCTTGTCTGGTGCTTTCTTTCTGTGTCTCATTGGCGTTCGGTGCAAGTTTATTCGAAAGTTCATGTTATCATCATGGAGGAAGACGCCAGCGTACTGGTCCTCGGCTATACACGTGAGGTTGATGAGGCACAGTCGGGTGCTGTTGAGTCTGTGTTCGTCTTTGGTGTCTTGAATGATGATGGAGGAATATTTGATAAACGTGATAATCAGGTTGCTCGTTTGAAGGTTGTGGTCCAGCGGCAGCTCAGGGTTGTGCATCACATCCAAAGAAGGAGGGGTGGTACCAAGCAGGGTTGTAGGAGTAGTCGGGGTGGGCGTGATCGGCGTTGTCGCAATGTCAATCTCCGGATGACTTTGTGCGAGAACAGTAATGAAATTCCTGTTCAGGTGAACTGCTTCATAGAGTGTGAGCAGGATCGCTTCGTTAGTCTGCACAGTCAGCTTCTCATCGGCATCAGTGATAAACATACTGCCTACCATGCTGGTTAGTGTGGAAAAAAATCCCCCGTGGTTGTCCTCCTCTTTATCTTTGTACTGCCTGTTGTATTCTGTAAGAGACTGCTGGATAACCATTCCCATCCCAGCCAGAGTTGATTCATCATCCACTATGGATAACTTCACAATGTATGGATTCACAGATTCATACTTCCTGTAGTTCACCAAGAGAGCCAAGAGAACCACAGCATCGTAGCTGTGCTGTGCGCGGCTCGACACGTCAGACAAGATCTGTAGAATGGCCTCGAATATGCTGTTGATCATGACGTATTCCAGGATGGTATTCTGACTGATGTTGTCCGTCACTGTAACCAGACAGAGCAACAGCTTCAGGCACAGGCTCTTCAGGCTCTCAGAGCCGTCTCCACAGAGCAAACCGTCTAAGCTTTCCATGAGATCCTTCATCCTGATCTCAGCTTTGTCGAATCCCACCAGCATGTTAATGATATCGAAGCCTGTAGCCAATTTGTTTTTGTGATGAACACCTCTGAAGAGTGCACAAAGGGTCGGCAGAGCGTTTAATACTTTAATCTGGTGATCTTCTTCCAAAGCCTGGACGCAGTGATGGAACAGGCTGTTAATGTTCTCCTTAATCATCATCACTTCGTCTCCATCCAGAGCCTCCAGCTTGTTTTCCAGATATTCCAGGTTCGCCTTCATTAAAAACAGCTCGTCCCAGAAGCGAGGGTTCGCCTTAGCAGGATTGACTTTAGTGAATATTTCATCGTACATCAACACCACCTTCTCCTTCAGCGGCTTTTTAGACGACGACGTCCTTTTTAACAGCCCGGCTTTCTTCTCCTGAGCCATTTTGCTCCTCCACACGTTCTCACACGCAAAACAAGTTAAACTTGTTTACTCATGACTAGCTCTTTACTCAGACGCTAGCTTTTTGTCGCAGGCTTTCCACTTCCGGCGTCAGCAAACGGAAGGTTGTTTTTCCTTGGATTTGCGTGATGTCATCTTCCTGCAATTCTCCATTTCTGGAGGATTCAAAATGGCGGATTGATAATAGCACGCAGACGGAATGGAAGCATTTATATGGGTCTGTATACACTACGACATGCCTGCATTTGTTCAGAGTTATTAATTATATTTAAACACAGATGCGGGTGGCGACAGCTGAATTGTGACTGGAGCGCTGATGGTAGGAAGTAGTGTAGATTCCGGAAGCGATCCGGAAATGGAGGATGAAATGGCTGATGAGGATAGTGGAGGCAATGCAAGTAATGAATGGAAATTGGTAGAAACTCAGAAAAGAAAGAAAAATTGGGGACAAATCTCAGAAACAGACTTTCAAAAGGGAAATCACTAGGCAAGAAGGAGGAAAGAGGAGTAGGAGGTATTGCTGAAGTTTGCTACTGAATCCGTTAATGTCATAAACCCTTTGAAATTAACAAAAACACTTAAAAAACATTAGGAACAATTGAAAGTATTAAGACATTGATGGATGGCAAACTGATATTGTTCTGTAAAGACGGTAGACAACAAAAAAACGGCCCTGGGAATAACATCACTAATTGGACATAAAGTATTATGCTCAATCCCAGACGAGAAGAATTGGGTTAGAGCTGTGATAACAGGGATCCCAACTGATGTTTCAGCTGAGAAAATCATAAGAAATATAACTGGGGCAGCAGTAAGGAATGTCAGGCGGCTCAAGCGCATATATATTCAAATAATGAAAAGACTGACAGCCTCTCGGTAATGTTAAATTTTGATGAGAACAAATTGCCCGCCTCTGCCTTGTGTGTGTGGAGTTTGCATGTTCTCCCCGTGCCTCGGGGGTTTCCTCCGGGTACTCTGGTTTCCTCCCCCGGTCCAAAGACATGCATGGTAGGTTGATTGGCATCTCTGGAAAATTGTCCGTAGTGTGTGATTGCGTGAGTGAATGAGAGTGTGTGTGTGCCCTGCGATGGGTTGGCACTCCATCCAGGGTGTATCCTGCCTTGATGCCCGATGACGCCTGAGATAGGCACAGGCTCCCCGTGACCCGAGGTAGTTCGGATAAGCGGTAGAAGATGAATGAATGAATGAATATTGGATCAAAAATAAAGGGCCACTTGGATAGTCATCCAGTTAAGAAAGTTTTGAAGAATTGCTGGGAATATGAGTATAAAAAACTATCAAGCTTTGGATAGGACCTCAAATGAGGAAGCACAGAATATGGGAATTAGTGACATCCATATTGCTCCTTCCGTGATAACTTCAGCAATTCCTCCTTGGCTTTTCCCTATGCCAGTAGTTGATGAAAATATGTTAACAAATATAGCAGTGCGACAATACATTGAACAATCATATTATAGCATATTACAAATATACATGGATGGCTCTAAAGATCCTGAACCTGGAGAAACAGCATCAGCAGTATATATTCCCCAATTCAATGTCAAAATATACAAACGAATTTCAGATCATGTATCTGTTTTTACTGCAGAGATAATAGCAATATTTCTAGCACTCTAGTTCATAGGTCACTAACAGGCGGACCGCGGTCCGGGTCCGGACCCAGAAGCTGTCCAATATGGACCCGGACCTACAGCCAAAACAAAAGGTTATGATTTAAAACTAGACGAAGCGCTTCTATTTTTCCGGCACAGCTTTTGCAATCTTTACGGTAGTGGTAGTGGAAACGCACAGACCAATTGCATGCAGTTAAACCATCCCACGTGATACCACTCAGCCAATCAAGTCTGTGCATTCCTGAAGTAAACACTGCGACTCAACACTGCAAGACAGATGAGAGAAAATTAGAGTAAAGTTACAAGAACAAGTTTTAGAGATTCATGTAGAAAACAAAGGGAAGGAAACAGACGAGTGAGACGGAGAAAGGGAGAGAAACAGTCGAGTGAGACAGCTCTTAATAATTAATAAATAACTTTCTCTTATTTTGAAATGCAGCCCTACTTTTATTTATTAAATGAGAGAACGTTATTCATATCTACAATCATACATTTGTTCAGTTCTATGTTACTTGACAATAAATATTGTCAAAAGCTTTTTGAATTGTACTGAGTTTATTTGATTTGACAGTCAGGTATTGATTGCTTGCAGATGTTGATACAACTACTAGGCTACTTATATATATATCACACTAACTAGTTAGACATTATGATCTTCCGGACTTTTGCTTCAAGAAACTTTCTCTTACTGGACCTCTTTAAATTTTAGTTGAATACCTCTGCTCTAGTGGGTAGAAGAAGTACAGCCAACAAGAACAGTATTTGTACAGACTCCCTTTTCGGTTTTAAATAGCTTATTAAGTGGAATATCAACAGCGATGCAAGATATGATAATTGATGTGATGCAGAGTCTATTTAGAATAAGACGATCTGGAATTATGGTAAATTTCCTGTGGATACCATCATATATGGGTGTGAAAGGAAATGAGGATAAAGATTGATGTTAATAAATGTGTCCAAGTCCAATTTTTGTCATGACCTGTTTATCAAATAAAAATACATTTTTAGTGTAAGTATTTTGGTGTGTTCTTAACACAACATGCCCCTGTCTATCACTGACAACAAGCACTTCGTTCACTTTCTCTCCATTATGGACACAAAATATACTGCAGTGAGCCACAGAACCACCACCTCAAGACTTGACACTGTGGTGTCTGAGAGACAATCAAAACTAATAAGTGAAATGGCCACAGTTATAAATCTGCCTGTCACTGTGGACATCTGGTCAGACAGAAGAATGAGAGGCTACCTTGGCTTCACCACTCACTGGATGAACACTGCAACAGATGCTATAACGTTGAAATTATACCACCTCAGCAGTTCCACAGACTGATCACCACCATGCCACACCGAATTGAGGCAGAAATTAACGCAAAAGCCCCTACCAAGTGTTGAGTACATATACAGTAAATGAACATACTTTCCAGATGGCCAACAATTCACTAAAAATGTTTTTTTATTAGTCTTATGAAGTATTGTAATTTTTGGAGAATTGGTGGGTTTTTGTTAAATGTGAGCCAAAATCACCACAATTAAAAGAACTAAAGACTTAAACTACTTCAGTCTGTGTGTACTAAATTTATATAATACATGAGTTTCACTATGAGTTGAATTTCTGAAATAAATTAACTTTTCCATGACATTCTAATTTATTGAGATGCACCTGTATTGCTGTATTATATAGACAGTAAAAAAACAAAAACACTATGCTTAATTCTAAGAGAAAAAGAGCAACTGAAAAATGGTCAGATTTATTACAAACAAAATCATTAAGACATTTCAAGTGGAAATTTGAGAGAAAGTACATGATGACTATGAGTAGTAGTATAGTAGATAATCTAATTAGTGAAATAAGATTTAAAAAATTAACATCAAATATTAGTAATTGTTTTCTTTTTTTCAACTTGTGGTATATAAACAGGTTTAAACAAGATACTAAATATAAATCATCGTATAGTTAGTTTAGTTATTGTACAGCCTTTAATAAAAAAATAAATAAATAAAAATAAAAATAATGAAAGCACAAGGCAACAGTTTAGAAAAATGACAAAAAAAACTGAAAAACTATTTACACTATTTACAGCCATTAATCTTTTTGGATAAGTTTTAGATGGTGTAATGTATCTACATTTGACCAGTCCTTTCCTCTCTGTCCAGGATGGTGTTTCCTGTTGCATTCTTCCCAGACCTCATCCGCCTAGGCAGCACCAGTGTCATGTTAGTTCCCATGTTAGTTTCACTGTGACGGACAGAAGAAATGTCATTAATCCTCCCCAGCAACAATGCCAAACTCACAATAGGGTAAATGTTTTTCTGTCACACTGCTCAGGATCAATACATATTTAGCAGATTTTTCATTATTACATATTTGATATTTTTTCATTACTTTTTATTGCCTATGTTCTTTATCAGCTCTACGATATTGATATTTACACTGTCATCAAATTCAAAATTTATTCGCCTAAATCTGCTTCTTTTTTCACCACTGTCTTATACATTATAACTTACCTTACACTGTTTAATTTACACTTCCTAACAACAGCTAAATAGTAGTATTATTACGTTTTATTGCAGTATATTTCATGTACTTACATATACTGTATTAAGTGAATATTTACTATCTGGAATTATTGACCTTATGAGACACATTTGCTTTTAAATCCAATCAGAATGAGAGACATTCTTCATAAGGAAGAGTTAGACAGATGAGATCATAAAGGTATGATACATAAATAATAATTTTCACTGTTTAATTTACACTTAAAACAAATGCATTTAAAGATATGACAAGTTGCACCACTGAGAATCATTAAGATAAATTTCATGTACTTTAACATTTTATCAAGTAGATATTTACCATCTGAAAGTACTTACTGAGAATAATCTGTTTAATTTTTAAATTAAATTACTCTTATTCTCCACTCATTCTGTCAGTGCAGTTAATTTAAAAACTAGTGACTGGTTAACCTTAACAAGCTACTGCTAGTGTTATCTAAAATCATACACACAATAAATTAGTATGAATCTGAGTTAGTGTTAGCTGCCTTAGTCAACCTCATCAACACTGTCCTGTTAATCATCACCATATAAATCTTATAAAACACATTTATTGTAGGAAAAATATGGAGAAGATAATAAGATGAACTGAGCTTATAAACATGACTGTGACATTTGTAATTTGTACAATGCAAACATTGCAAAAACACTTTATTACTACATGTAGTCAAAACTAAATTTCAATTATTGTAAATAAGTAATTATTATTATTGCTGATGTAGTATATTTTTCCTCAAATACAGGTGGTTAGGGTTGAAATTCAGGTTATAGCTCTCCAGGTGCTCAAAGTGTTGAGGATAAATGAAAACATATATTTTACCTGAATTAAGGAAATCAACCAGAAAGGTTGTAGCTTGTCATATTCTTTACTGTGAGTAAGTTGCTGTGTGACATTTAAAGAGATTAACCTTAGTCTGGGGCGCCCCCTGCTGGGTAATGCTATATAAGCTATATATTGTAATTATTTAAAGGTGGTGTGTACGATGTTTGAAAGCCAATGTTGATATTTGAAATCACAAAAAAAAAAAAAAAAACACGCCCCTAACCGAAATGGGTCCCATCCCTGTATTGATAGCTCCGCCCACGCATACATAAACACATATGTAACCCAGGCAACTAATGGAAAGAAATGTGTCTTTATCATAGCTGAAGTGAAGAACAATACGATTGCAGATAAACAAACAAGCAAAAATGACACAAGCATAATCATGCAAAGAAGGGCATATATTAGTTCTATGAAACAAAGCAAAACCAACATTACTCACCTATCAAGAAGGAAAAAAGCAACCTCTGTGTCCCATCTCAGGCCTTCCCGCTCCTTCAGTTCTCTCCAGCCCTGGAAAGCTGATCCTATATTAACATGCGTCCTACTTCTTGCCTTATCGTAAGCCTTTCTTCGCTTTCTGCAGTAAGCTTTCTGCTAGTTAACTGAGGTAATTTGTTAGCTAGTTGGTGAACGACACTCATAGATATCTACACCTAGATGTCGCTTTGGGGTTCTAAAAATGCGCCATCTTGGAACAGGGGTCTTTTACTTCAAATTCATGGACGATGCCGGACTTCTGTGCTGCGTTTAGATGTTCAAATGAACGAAATCTAAAAACCAGACAGCAAGGGATTACGTTACACGAGTGAGAATGTGTTTTATGATATTGAATGTTACGAAATTATATTTCTTGTTACGTTGGTTTGTTTCAGTCCTTGGTTAACGACCACAGCTAATCCATGCTAGTTACCCATTAGTTTTTGACAGTTAGGAAAACGGACAATGTTTGTAGATTCCAAAGCTCTTAATAAGGACATTAAAAATTGACCTATGCTTTTTTGCTTTTAGGTGAAGACCCAACTTTATGTATGTTCTGTAAGATTTCCTTATCTGTCAAACATATTTTATTAGATTGTCCTGGACGTAACACAAGTAGAATGCTCTTTTATCAAGTTACTTCACTTAAGGACATTTAATGACATTATGCCTGAAAATGTTTTGGATTTTTTATCGTATGTTAATTAAAAATAAATTGTATAATATGACTTGTTTGTATATTTGTTTTGTTTTTATTGTGTTTATATTTTATGTGTTTTTGTAATTGAATTTTTGCCATGAAAATAGCTTTGATTGCTGACATGGTATTAAATAAAATAATTAGAATCTGTTTGTAGATTATCAAGTGATAAACAGCATTATAGCATTATATTTTGAAAAAGTAGATTATCTTAATATCAAAACGTTACATTTTCTCTGGACTCAATGATAAATACACGTCTGACCGTTGGAACAAACCAAAAAAAACAAACTATAAAATCGCATTCATGACGATTCATGGTGATTTTATTTCCGTTAGACCTTTGCCTACATTGACGCTGATGCATTAAAGAGGAGGGGGTCCCCTGTTCCAAGATCGCGGCTCTATTGACGCATTCGTTCCAATGAACTGCCGTAGCCAAGGGCGACATCTAGTGTAGATTTCTATGAACTGCACTGAGGTAATTTTACTTTTAGAAATGTGTGTTGAACATTTTTTCAAAAAGATTTTGATACGATAGGTTAAATAAAAGTTATATTGATATTGACAGACTGAAAAAAAGCGATCAAATAAACAACTTTCTTGCCTTATTCATCTCTGCAGTTTTCCCTGAGGAAAAAAAAAAAACTGATTCGGTTCTTTGAGTCAGCTCTTGCAATCGCCGTTTTGAGTTATACGCTGGGAGTCGACTCACAGTGTCGTTTAGTGATCGGACCGCCGAAAATTAACGGTTGAGTTTTTGAAAGGAAGTAAGCGGGTCTAGTTACAGTGAGAATTGAAGCCGTTTATAAAGCGTAACTTACCTTTTTTATTGGTTGCTTTGAACAGGAATTGAAGTAAAGCTAAATTTGTAAAACGGCTTTATGCATGAGGTATTTAGAAAAACTCACAAAACACTTAATTTCTAGCTTTTTGCTATACACCATTGTGTATTGAGAAAAAGTATGTCGTGTGTGTAGGTGATGGATGACACTAGGGTGAGCTCCATGTCCGAGTGGCTAAATTCTGATATTTTCATCATATTTGTGGTTTTCCTGCTGCTCACAATTATTGCCATCGTTGCTGTCTGTTGCATCTTAAGACGTCGTCATACACACGAGTACTGTCTCACACACATACACACGTTTACACATACACATGCCAATCATACACACACTCACTTGATTGCCGCTTGTTTTTCTCTCATGTTCTATCTCTCAGGAAAATGGCAGAAGTTGAGATCATTCCACCTGCCAATTCAAGTCCAAACAATAATCCTAGATTCACCTTGAGGATCCTAACAGAACAGAAACATGCCTCAGAGATCATTCAGATGTTAACAGGACAAATTCGCTCTATAGATGCTGTGTGCACCACTGACCCTGGTGTCTCTGATGTACATGCTGAGGTTATCGAGATTTCTCAAGATCAGTCTCAGATACACACTTTGGCTTCGTGTCACACCGAAACAGACAGCACACTCCACACTGCACAGCAGGCCACCTCTCTTAACTTGCAAACTACCACTGTTATTATCCATCCTGTGCCTGATACAGTTAGCTTAACTGGGGTTACTGATGAGGATGATAGTTATGATGAATGTACCGATGAAACGCAGCTGTAATATCCAGCTTTATCATAAGAGACTTCGTACAAGGCAATGAACGTAAATGTTGAACTCTTAAAATGTTTTTTTCTTTGTCTTGTGTTTTGTGTACAGAAAACAGATTTATTTATGGAGGGTTTTATTTAAATTTACCAGAAGGAGTTTTCAATGTCAGCATTTTGTTGCAGTCAGTAAGTATTACAACAAAGTATAGTCAACAGAGGGATTTCACTTAAAATAATTTATGTTCAGGTGATGTATTGAGACTTGTTATTGTTCCCACCCTGAAATTAATACTTTTTTTTGGCAATAACTGTAATAAAAAAAAAATAATTTAGTGATGAAAAGTCTTCATTTTATCCTATTTAACTAAATGTTGTGGAATCTCTATGAAGCAGTGTAGTGATCATTTGTCAAATGAAATCAAATAAATGAATCAAACTTAACTCCAAAATAATCACCAAGATACACCATGGGTTGTGGTTTATGCAGTTAAAGGATTGAGTCCAAGCCAGATGACATGTTTGGTGAGCTTTATTAAAGGGTTTGCAGGCAAACAAACAATTTTGCATCTCCTGCTCCTTGTGCCCAACTGGCTTGACAAAACTGGTTTAAAAAAAAAATAAAAAATAGGCCCACCCAGGTGCATTCTGGGCTGACACAACTAAACCCCTTTTATCCCCTAGGTGAACATGGCCTAACCTAATAGAAAAGAAATACTAACCAATCAAATTAGAAGAATAATAAGAAAAGTAAACATATTCTAATTAAAGTTTCATTTCAAGTTATAATGGATGATAAAACTATAAACCCCTTTTAAACCTATAGATTTTTTGTGATTTAGATAATAAATATAAGATAAATCATGTGAGTTATTTTTTCACCTGTAATGTGAGATCTTTTTTCACCTTTTTTAACCTTTTTTCACCTTAAACCAACAAAACAAAAGTAAGAAAAAAAAACATTTAAGATGTGAATTAATGTAAACATTAAAGGTTACATATCCACATGAACCTTTCTCAGTTCATAGATTCAGATATTGCTATTAAATTATGCAATATAGAAGATATGTCAATATGTGGTGCAACTTGCATAACACCAAACCACTGGAGTGCAAAATACTATAATAAATGCATTATTTTTCAGGAAATTAAAAAAACGCCGTACCTTATCTGCAGTGCACAGGGTTTAGTCCGCGTTGCAGTGGATTGTCTTGCGCTAAATTCCTGTCCTCAGACGAGCACCAGAACTAGCGGGGGTCAAGATTTTTTTTTCTTTGAGTCCAGTGTTTTGAAGACATTTACCTCAGAAGACGTGTTGATTCGTTGCGACTTTTCTTGAGGAGAAATATGCCGTGAAGCTCTCCCACGGAGTGAGGAAGAGGTGGACAGTTGAAGTGTCCAATGGAGTTATGAGATTTGCACTCAAGCTATTTTCAAGACTTTAGATTGGTTAATAACTTGTAAAAATAACAGAACCACGTGGGGACTGAACAATAGCATCGATATACGAAAAAATATGAAATTGACAAAATTTGGAGATAGGAGGTTTCCGCCCGACAGCGACGATTTATGATGCTGTTCTACATATGATATACTCTTAACTGTTAGGAAATACTGTATAACAAATTAAAAACCCAATCATAAAAATATATATCAAACATCTTAATGTCTATACAATTAAAATTGTGCAATTAAAATTGTGAGGATCAATCCAGACTCAATTCATCCACTAAGTAAGGCTGTTTCTCCTTAAGGACTTTATAGGCTTCTGCTTTCACAACTCTTCCTCCTGTATTGAGAGAACTGTACAGGAGCCTCATTTGCTCACATGATGTTGATGCTGCATGAATTTTATTGTACTTTTCATCACTAATCATCATCTTGCTTTTTAAACAGTCTGCTATCTCCATTACCGAAGAAACTCTCTGAATGAGATGTTCCATGTGTCGATCCATAAAGTCAGCACCTAAAATGCAAATGTAAAGGTTACACATTTTAATAATGTACACAATATTTATATATTTTTTTTGTGTTTTTAGAACTGTTCCATGTTACATTTGCATGACTGTTTAATGTGTAAGACAGCTGAGTGTCCTAATTACAGTGGGAAACTTAAAACTAAAATTTACATGCAACCTTACCTGTGGTATCTGATGTGGGTGTGGCTGCATCTGTACCTGTTTTGGCAAGTGAGATAATAAGACTTTAACAATACCTAATTAATGCACACCTAGAGCAAAAATAAAGTATTTAGTAACTGTGAAACCACTTGACTGCCACTGATACCTCATGTACACACTAACAAGCAACAAACCAACAATCAACCATTTATTTACTCACCCAAAACGGATTACACTTAGGTCCTGTTTACTCTTGATTCAACAAAAATCCAAAATAACAGCAAATAATTACCCTCATCATGAATTCTTTTATCCTTAAAATAGCCCAATATTCCTAATTACCCACATTTTATATATCCTGGTAGTTTCTTTATATATGTGGTAATATAAAAACATTTGCTTACCTGCAAGCAAGACCAAACGGGGCTCCCAAACTTCCTGGTCATTTTCATCCAAAAGACCTACAGTGACTTTATCAACCTCAGTTTTACAGAACATCTCAAATGTAGGATGATAGTTTGGGCCATAGTCACATTCAAACTTCTCAATCTAAGGAAATAGGTAACGCAGAGTTTATTTCAGAATGAATATTAACCAAGGTCAACTATGATTCATATAAGTATGAGCTGTACCCTACCGTGGGTTGTAAGACATATTCATGGTCAGTATCTTTACAACATGGCCTGTATTTTTTGCCAGAAGTCAGTTCACAGTTGGAGCTTGTCTCAATGTATGTCATGCTCCTATGCCGTTTGTGCACCTTCAAGGGAAACCAAATGAAATAGTGTTCACTTTAAAAGCTAAAATCTAGAAATAGTTTTTTAGAAAAACAGCAGTACATATTTTAGTCACTTCCCATGATGACCAAAACATGTAAAGGATAATAAAATAAATATTTAGCACTATTTATTAAAGCTGATTACCTCTTCAACAGGCACATTGCCTGGCAAAAGATGTATATGCAGTTTACTCATCCTGGAATTTCCATATATTTTTTTATAGAACAAAATCACTTGGGCTGTGACGGGATATTCTCGGAAAAAAGGAAAATATTTCAAGAGGCCGTATAAGGAGAGACCTTGAATGTCTATGATGACATGTGTGTTTGTTACTTTTAGTGGCTGAATAAGTTCCACATTACCACCAGTCACATGTGCTGTACTCAATTTAACCTCATCTGTACCTGTAACATATAAAGAAACAGAACCAGGCATGATAGATAATAATGACAACATGATTTGGATAATATTTTACCCCAGTAGTTTACAAATAAATTTTCTGACAATGGGGGATCTGGTATACTAGATTTATTATTGTATGCACTTTATTGCATTTCATAATTACAGTTGAGTTACTTTCAATGTGCAAATTTGTAATCAGACCTCAGATGCTACTGATAACCAAACTATTTAGAAAGCGCTATTTAGAGAGTTACACATACAGGACAGAGTTTGCCACTCTCTGACAGTTTGATGTAATTACAATACTGTATGTCCACACTGAGGGTTTTTGTTTGTTTGTTTGTTTGTTGAAGATAGCATCATATTCTGAGACAGTGCTTACCTAAACGACCAAATATTTTAAAGGCCAAAGCTTTATCTTTCAACAGTCCAGGAAAGGCACATTTTTCTAACAAATACTTTGATATTATTTTCTTCATTTGTCAAATCTAAAAAGCTATGGTATAATAACATAGTTTATATCTCACATATAATCATTCTCATGAATCTGACTTTACAGCAGTAAAAAATATTAGTTATGAAATATTAGTTTGGATGTAATGGATTTTTTGCCTGTTTATGTTTTTGATTACAAACCAATCTATGTACAGTGTATGCTGTTCTTTATCATTTCAAATTATGTCATTCAAAGTAACATTTAATACATCACTGCAAAATGTCATACAGTATTCACAAACAATTAATGTTAGTGAGCAGATTTCACTTTTATTAAGCTGCTTATAAAAATCTTTCATATTTTTCCATGGATTTATAAAAGATAGCTATGAGTCAACTTACAGATCTCACAATGTGGAAGAAGCAGATGACGGATAGAGCCTTCATGGCAGGCGATACTGTACAAAGGTCCTGCAGGCTGCAGTTGTCCTAGTCCATCCAAGTAACCGCTGTCCCAGGACACTATTCTGTACAGCACTTCCCCTTTCCCATCCATCTCAAACACAAGATTGGTGAATTTGCACATAAACTGACCAGCATGATGGCAGAGGAACCTCAAAATAATAGGAAAATAATAGGAATAAGATGTCCTGCTATAATATTGTCAGCAATCGATAGTTTGTTTGTTTAAAGGCATGGACAAAAACATTTTCTCTCAAAATAGTGAAGCCTGCTATGCCACCAGGTACTGATATGTTTTGAAAGCATGTATGGGTATGAGGTCCAAACATTTTGAATTGTACCGCAGCAGGCAGTGGATTCGTTTTTCAATTTATTTTCAATATACATACAAATAACCTCTTTTGCTTTGCAGTAATGACTAGTGTTTTTTGTGGGCACTATAAATAAAAACCTAAAAGCTTGGACATGAAATCAATTTCCTCTGAATGACTTACTACCCTTGGAAATAAAGAGGCATGTTACCTATATTCATCTTTTTTCTTATTCCCAACGTAGTTTTCAACTAGTTCTGGAATGAAAACCTCCATCAAAGTCTGTGAAAAAAGAAGTAGACCACGTGTGGATAGTCTCACATATTACGCACACATGCATGCATGCACTCATTATATATATATATATATATATATATATATATATATATATATATATATATATATATATATATACTGAAATCAACATCTTCAGAGATTTTCTATGGTTTTTAAGCTAGGTGACGGTGCTGGCCACAGTAGAATCGTCTAAGACCTGCAACTAAACCTTTGGTGGAATGTGAGGTATGGATATGATTATTGTCCTGTTGGAAGAACCAGTGGCGCCCAAGCTTCAGCTTCCTCACAGACAGCATGAGGTGTCTTCTAAGATTTCCTGATACTTTAAAAAAAAGAATCAATTTTGCCTTCTACAATCTCCAGAGCATCACAGAGTCAGCACCATGCTTGACTATAGGCAGAGTGTTCTTTTCATCATCCGCTTAATTCTTCTTCCTTCAGCATATCACTGATCCATCAGGCCAAAAAGTTCTAGTTTTTGCCACAGAACAGAATCCCAAAATGTCTAGGACTGGTTCTGGTTTTTAGAAATCTGGTGACGTAGTGTAAACAATGTTCCTTTACTTCTGAACTTGCAAACTATGTCTCTAGATCTATGTCTCAGAGATGCTTCCAAAAGTGTCAGTGTGTATCCTATTCTTGAAGATGTTTGCTGCAGTGTACACTAAACTATGCTCATGATGCTCAAATATCTACATCTATGTGATATCTATATCACAGTCTAATCTATTTAATCTGATCAATAAATATATTATTTATTCAGCATCAAGACACTATCACTATCAGAAAAAGGGGTTAATACTTGTTCCTTACACATTCACTCTGTGATCGAAAACAGTGTGAAACTTTTATGCACGATGCCAAATGTAAATTGTTTCAAGTACAAAATGTGGAAAGTAACTTTCTCTGGCTAAAACTTTTGAGTGAGGAGGAACAGGAGGAGCACTGACATAGTCCTACAAAATGGCATTCAGCAGGCTACTTTATAGAACGGGGCACAGAAGCCTTTATTATCACCACACATACATTACAGCACAGTGGAATTCTTTTCCTCACATACCCCAAATAACGAGGTTGGGGTCAGAGTGCAGGGGCAGCTATGATACAGCGCCCCTGGAGCAGGGAGGGTTGAGGGCCTTGCTCAAGGGCCCAGCAGTGGCAGCTTGGCTGTGCTGGGCCTTGAACCCCGATCCTCCGATCAACAACCCAAAGTTGTTGTTTATGTTATGTGTTTATGTTTATACTTATATAAAGTGTTATTTGAGTGACAAGTGATTTAAGTATTAAGTACAAAAAAATGAGCCTTTACCTGAATTCCTAAATCTCCTGTGTTAAACAACAGAGGAAACATTTTAGATAAAACAGAAAGAGAAAAATCTGTGTATACAAATAAAAATGCCTCAGAGTTAAATCTCAAATTACTGTAAACTGACCTCTGACTAATTGTTCCATTGAATAGGATTGTTCATTAAGTGTCAGTCAGCTACTTACTGTAGCTCTCAGTATGTGTATGTATGTCAGATTTCTGTGCCTGCAAAACTACTGTTCTGTCTGCAATCACAGTCTGTTGTGTTCATTACACAATAATCATGATGTTCATATATCTATATGGTTTAATGTATTCCAACTGTACAAAATCTATATTATTCATGCATTATCAAGACATCACTAGCGTAGAAAAGGGGTTTATACTCACCACTTATTTCAGTCTGTGAAAGTAAATAAAACAATGTGAAGATTTTATGAAAAGTATTTTATACCTATATGTAGATTCTGTGAAACATAAACATATATAAGTTTATAAAACATCAGCCTTTACCATTTGTGTGATGTTGAGTTATCTACTTACCTTTGAGAGAAGATCTGTGTAAAGCAACAGAGAGAAAAGTAAGGTTAGATAAAATACAGTGAGAAAAACCTATGATTTACAGTCATAATAGGTGTTTAAGGTTATAGGTTAGGAAAATAAGTGACTGTGTCGGTCTGGAAAATTATTGTGTTGGCCTGAGTGGTTGCTGGTGGCAGTTGTGCAGTCAGTGGACCCTGACACAGGGAAAGACGAATCTGGGCAAGGCAGTTTCAGGGAGTGTCATTGCCATCTGAGAGTAAAAGTGACAAAACGCTCCACAAGTAGGGAGCCAAAGCATGTTCAATCCATTGTAGTCTGCATGCACATTTACTCTCTGAGTGTTCTCCACAATTGTAGAGGCCCATGACATCAGCAATTGGCCACCAGACATTTGTAGTCGAGCGTCCCCTTGTAGTCGAGCGTTTCCTTTTTGTGTGTAGATCTCTGGGCTGCAGTCACAACACCCACCTTAGCTATGAGCCAGCTGTAGTTCTGGGTTTGGTCATTGCACTCCACAGGAGTGGCCGTCAGCAGGGCCGTCAGCTTTGCCCTGCTGAGCCCCCACCCAGGGTTCCAACAAGAAACGAGAAGTCCTGAGCTCTTTGATGGCCCATTTAATGGCTAGGTTTCTTTCCTGACAGCAGCATAGCGGTTTTTGGAGAGAGTCAGCTCCCTACTGTTATAAGGGACTGGGTTCTCTATACTGCTAATGTCTTGAGACAATGTGGCACCAAGCCCCTTTCCAGAGGTGTCTGTTTGAACAAATGGAATTTGGTGGAATTTTTTTATGGTTTGCACAAAACCATCAACCTTGTTAGGACCCTCTTTAAATCATGGATTGCCTCCTTTCTCTCTTCATTCTACTGCACCTAGTCTGTTTGGCCTTTCTTAGCTAGGTCTGAGAGGGGAAGCTTGGGAGGTGAAATTTGGGTCAAAGCATCTCTGTAGTGCCTGGCTAGTTTTTGGAAGATAGACCAGGTATTGCCCCTCAGTCCAGGTGGAACTTACTCAGGTTGGTCATCAGACCGGGCTTCCAGAGTTGTTTCAGGAACTTCAAATGGTGGCACATACAGTGGTGTGAAAAAGTGTTGGCCCCCTTCTGATTTTTTTGCACGTTGTCACACTTTAATGTTTCAGATCATCAAATAAATTTAAATATTCCTCAAAGATAACACAAGTAAACACAACATGAAGGTTTTTAAAAGAAGGTTTTTATTATTTTTAATATAATATAATATAATATAATATAATATAATATAATATATAATTTAATATTATTATTAACAAAATCCAAACCCACATGGCCCTGTGTGAAAAAAGTGTTTGCCCCCCTGTTAAAACATAACTGTGGATTATCACACCTGAGTTCAGTGTCTATAGCCACACTCACACACTTACATAAGACCTGACTGACAAAGTAAAGTAGACCAAACGATCCTTAAAAGCTACATGTCATGCCGAGATCCAAAGAAACTCAGGAATGAGTTTTGGACTTTTTCAAATGAGAAAGAAAGCAATTGAGATCTATTAGTCTGGAAAAGGTTATAAAGCCATTTCTAAAGCTTTGGGACTCCAGCAAACCACAATGAGAGACATTATCCACAAATGGTGAAAACATGAAACAGCGGTGAACCTTCCCAGAAGTGGCCGGCCAACCAAAATTACCCCAAGCAACAACTCATCCAAGATGTCACAAAAGACCCCACGACAACATCTAAAGAACTGCGGGTCTCACTTGCCTCAGTTAAGGTCAGTGTTCATGACTCCACCATACGAAAGAGACTGGGCCAATATGGTTCCAAGTCAAAAAACGCTGCTGAGAAAAAAATACATAAAGGCTCTTCTTAGTTTTGCCAGAAAATATCTTGATGATCCCCAAGACTTTTGGGAAAATACTCTGTGGACTGATGAGACAAAAGTTTAACATTTTTAAAGGTTTGTGTCCCATTACATGTGGCATAAAAGTAACACTGCATTTCAGAAAAAGAACATCATACTAAGAGTAAAATATGGTGGTGGAAGTGTGATGGTCTGGGGCTGTTTTGCTGCTTCAAGACCTAGAAGACTTGCCATGATAAATGGAACCATCAACTCTGCTGTCTACCAAAAAATCCTGAAGGACAATGTGCCGCCATCTGTTCGCGATCTTGGGTTCTGCAGCAGGACAATGATCCAAAACACACCAGCAAGTCCACCTCTGAATGGCTGAAGAAAAAAATTTGGACTTTGGCGAGGCCGAGTCAAAGTCCTGACCTGAATCCTATTGAGATGCTGTGGCAGGACCTTAAAAAGGCGGATCATGCTTGAAAACCCTCCGATGTGACTGAATAACAATTCTGCAAAGATTAATGGACCAAAATTCCTCCATAGTGCTATACCAGACTTATTGCCAGTTATCACAAATGTTGATTGATTGCAGTTCTTGCTGCTAAGGGTGGCCCAACCAGTTATTAGGTTTAGGGGACAAACACTTTTTCACACAGGGCCATGTAGGTTTGGATTTTGTTTTCCCTTAATAATAAAAACCTTCATTTAAAAACTGCATGTTGTGTTTACTTGTGTTATCTTTGACTAATATTTAAATTTGTTTGATGATCTAAAACATTAAAGTGTGACAAACATGCAAAAAAATTAAAACCAGGAAGGGGGCAAACAATTTTTCACACCACTGTATGTTCTGACCAGGTGGAGGAGTGTATGATGGTATTGTCCATGTAGGCAGCAGCGAAGAGGCAGTGTGGGTGCAAGACAATGTACATCAACTGGACCACTACTCCCAGTTGGGTCTTCACATGTTGCTGGACCATGTGTGTCAGGCCAAGGACTGTGGACAAAACATACATTAACTGGTCCACTAGCTCTGTCAACTCACGGTTGTGCAGGTGTTTGCTGACCAGACTGCTGCAATCAATAGTTGACTGACAATTTATTCTCCCAAAGATTATAAAAATGGTCCTTGCAAATGTGTAAAGAATTTGCAGATGGAGCTCAGGAACAGAAGGAGTACTTGGTCACTGGTGGTAACTCAAGAGACCAAGCTTGCCAGTTGTAGGCCTGCTGTTGTACGGTTTGGGCTTCTTTCATGTGCCAAACGAGCCACTTGCTTAATCAGCTCCTCTACCCCTCAGGGGATTTGCGCATATTCAACCAATTGGAACAGTGTGTGGTACTCTACCATATCCGTGATGGGTGACAGTCCACTGTGGGCCAGGACCTCTTTTTTGACAAGCTTAAAGTTGGCAAGAGCACAATAGAGAAATGTCATGGGGATCTGGTCTCACTCCTCCTTGCGCCAACCCTCCACATATGACATGTAGTCACTTTGTGGATGAAATGTTGAGCATTGCAGGCAGGGGTGTGTTCAGATTCTGGAGGCCTAGCAGCTCTTCAGTCACTGTGGAGTCGAAGGGCTAGCTCCTATGTCAAAGACTGCTGCTGGAGACTACTCTCAAAAGATGTTGTACAATCTGCTCCATGGGTCAGGAGGAAGCCAAGGTTGAGTTCATGCCTGCATTCTCCACCAGTGTAGAAGCTCAGGGCTGCAAGTGGCTGAAGACATGAGACAGACCATATCATTGCCAGCAAGAGTTTATTTTCTTACTGGCAAAGAACAGAAAAGGAGAGGGGAAAACGTAGAGAAAGTGGGAAGCCAAATCATGCTTACTTCTTTGCAGCCGGTGTGCTCTTCTATACTTTGCAGTTTTCTGAATGACAGTTTTACCATTTTTCTCGGTGGTTTTTACAGCTATGTAAACATTGCTGTTTAGGGTACAGTCAAAATGTTTTGTTTGCACACAAAGACTTCTTTAATGAAATATGTTATGGTATCTGAGTAACCCTTGACAGCATCATCAGAGTGGACTAAAAAATTTTAGATCATTTTGAGAGTAGGTGCTTCCTGTTTCAGCTTCCAGAAGAATGGAAGAATGATCTAACTTGCCAAAAAGAAGGTGTGGGAGGGATTTTTAGAAGAGAGAGTAGCAACAGTCCAAAAAGCGGTCCCCATATTCCAACAAATTCTCTCAGTAACCGGTATGATCGAGACAGAAGCACAATGTATTCTAAATCATGGGAGCAAAAGGACTTGATATAGTGTATGTTCTTCAAAAACATAAAACATACACCACCTCCTCAGGTCTTTTGCATGTCTGTCTATGCAGACACCAAGGGTTCTGTGAGGCAGTAATCCTTTGTCACTCTGAGACAAGATATGCACTCTCAAAATGCAAAACATTTTGTCCAGGATCCAGAACATTTGACAGTAGTTTGCTGGGTAATGAGGTACAGTTAGCTCTCCTTCCTCTTTTCTGGATATGCTCCTGTAGTCACGGGTGGGCAGCCTGCTACAGTGTTTGTAATCATATGGTCAGCATAGAGGAAAGTAAGGTTTGCAGTAGGGATGAGCCGGATACTCGGCTGAAACGAGTATCCGGTACGGATAAAGCACTTCTGCCGAGTACGAGTATTATACGAGTAATACAAGTCAATATCTGTGCTCGGATTGAATGAAAATCATCATTGGGTAGCTGATTGTGTCAGCGTTCTGTGATAGGCTAGTCACAGCGCCCCTCCCCTACACACATACAAATGTATTCTGTTGTTGTGTCTCGCTCTGCTCACTCACAGTCACACACAGAACTGCTCTACCTCCGTGAAGTTGGCACCCCATAAAAAGAAATAATCACCAAAACTATGCCATTCGTTTGTGCTACGTTTGTGCTGATTTGTGCCGCAAAAACGAACGTTTGTGCTGGTTTGGTGTTTGAGATATTAAACATTATTTTTTTGACCGTGTGACGTCACTTTCCACCCCACATCGGCCAAATCTCTCCAAACCGGTGGTGTTCGTTTGTGCTCGATTTGTGCCGGTTCGCGCCGCTAAACTAAACATTGAATCTAATTTCTAATCTAATTTGCTTCCTTAAAAATAGCTAACAGAATAAAATAGCAGGTAATAGCAATAACACCACCGGTTTGGAGAGATTTGGACGGCACGGGGTGGAGAGTGACGTCACAGCTCCAAATTGTTTTTGTTATTTCTAAGAAGGGGAAATATACTTGACGTTTATTTCAACGGCACAAACCGGCACAAATCGAGCACAAACGAATGACACCAGTTTTGTGTGATTTAGACGATCTGGGGTGGAGAGTGACGTCACAGTTCCCGAAAATATTTTGGTTATATCTCAGGAAGGAAAACAGATACAGTGTTTGTTTTAACGGCACAAATGGGCACAAATCGGGCACAAACGAACTAAGCCGGTTTTGAGCGATTTGGGCGATGTGGGGTGGAAAGTGACGTCACACGGTCAAAAAATTAATGTTTAATATCTCAAACACCAAACCAGCACAAACGTTCGTTTTTGCGGCACAAATCAGCACAAACGTAGCACAAACAAATGGCATAGTTTTGGTGATTATTTCTTTTTATGGGGTGCCAACTTCACGGAGGTAACAGCTCTCTGTCTCTCCCTCAGTCACTCGGGTTCGCGGGTCTTTTCCGTTAACGTTTAGGGTTTCTTCAGCTTTTTATTTCGGGTTGTAACGTTAATAATACGTACTTACTAACTAGTAGAGTTCTGGTAAACGTGTGTTCGTTCAGACATGGTGCTTGCTTGGTAGAATGCGACTCGCATTGCGTCTCTGCCTGTCGGAGATTTTTTTTCTTTTTTAAACCTTCAGCTGTCTCTAACCAGTAACCAGACACTGAGTGTCTGACACGTTTTTGCTGTATTTCATAAAAACATAAAGGTAGTAAGCTTGTGTTATAAATATTACAAATTAATTATTACCGGTTAAAGCCCCGCCCATTTCAAGACAAGCCCCGCTTACTTCCGGGTTAGGCCCCACCCACTCCGAGTACGGATACGGATACAGATAATTCATATGGTTAACAGATACGGATAAAGATAATGCTGTACTCGCTCATCCCTAGTTTGCAGTGTGTGTCTGAAGAGATGATTTTTTAAAGTGTCATAGACAATGAGGCTGATGGCAAACAATATAGGAAACATAATACAGTCAACACAAACAAAAAACATTTTAATTGTATGCTTCCTAGAATGTTTTATAGTTTTTAGTGCATTAACAAATATCTGTAATCAAATATTAGATAAAACACTAAATATAAAATCATCAGAATACCACAGCAGCTTGATCCCTGATGTTTCAGTGTAACTGTATTCACAGTAACATTTAGTGTTTAATTTAAATTTCTCTCTAATGTATTAAAGAATTTTCTACTCACCAGACAGTTCATCCTGTGAAAGTAAATAATACAACGTAAAAATTTTAGGAATGATATTAAAAGTGAATTTTATCAAGTGAAAATGGGGAAGTAGCCATTACTCTGGCTATAAAAACAGCTGATATGTGTCTACTACACACTACAAAACAATCAATCAGTCATTGCACACAGTAAATCTGTATAGTGTAGCATTGTGCTAATATATTGCTAGTAATACTTAAGAAATCTAAATATCTTGATTTATTAGAATATGCAGTTTTCAGATATATGCATGTATTTACCAATATAAAGTATTGGCGTACATTTGTTATGCAGAGTGATGGCAATTACAGCCTACATGCATAGAAATATCTTAAAGCTGTAATTTATGTTTATTGTGTAACATTCTGATGGAGTCTGTCAGTGGTGTGTGTTATAAGCTGCATGTTTGTTGTGTCTTTTACTCAACATTATTAAACTACAGTGAGTCACGAGTTTTCATGCTTGTCTCGGCATTTTAATTATACTGTTTTTTTTATTTTCTCTTTTTAGTTAATATTTAACATTGTCACTTTAGCTTTCTAAATTCTTTGCTTTTCTGTCCCAGTTAATTTTATTTCTCTTCTTTGGGAGACGCTTGTTTGTTTCCTGTTTTCAAACACTCTTTCAGATCTTTCTAATATTCCCATCTGATCCAAGTCAAAGGTATGTAAACATTAATTATTGTCCAGTGTGTGAGCTGCAGCATGTTTAATCATTCTTCCTCCATCATTGGCATTAATTTTACTTGTGATACGTGTATTTTAGTTAGTTCTCTGACAGAGAAGATTTCAGATTTAGAGGTGTGCATCAAGACACTAGAGAGGGATAGCGAAAGTGTAGTGTAGTTTCTGTAGGGGAAAATCTGGATGCCTTAGGTGGAGATAGAAACCCTGCCAGGGATTGATCTACATGGTCAGCCAGTGCCTCATGGGATTGTTGTGGATGGAGCCGCCCAGAGACTGTCATGCCTGCCTTGAACCAATGTTGTGTCAGTCAGCTGTATGGTCTGGTCTTTATCAGCAATCAGGTCTGTGATGACCTCAGAGTGTACAATGACCCAGTAGTTCCTCAGGAGCTCTCGGTGGCACAATTATAAACTGTTGTAGAAAGGACATTATTTACATTTATATTATTTACTGTAGAGTGTCACCCAAATGAGGATGGGTTGCCTTCTGAGCCTGGATCCTCTCAAGGTTTCTGCTTCATGTCATCTCAGGAAGTTTTTCCTTGCCACCGTCGCCTCCGGCTTGCTCATTAGTTACAGTTGAGGCCAAAATTATTAGCCCCCCAGAAATTTTGGAACATTTTCCTAAAGATCTTTCCGATGTTTGCAGCATTGATGAAACTTGATATAATCAAACATTCACCAGTGCTAGTTAGTGGCTTTTGGTACATTTTGGAATATAAAAATACATTTTTTGGCTTGCTTTATATCAAATATAGTGAAAATGCGATGGTCAAAAATATTAGCCCTTATGTGAATTTTTGCTTTCAAAACACACCTAATTAATCAATAAGCTTTCAAAAAAACACATGTGCAGTCAATTGGCTTCCTAACAACACCTGAGCATTCAATCAGCATAAAAGGACTCAGGAACAGGGCACTTGAACACATTATTGGGAGAGACTACTTTTACTCACCATGCCAAAGACAAAGGAAATCAGTCTTGAGCTTAGAAAGAAGATAATGGAGGCTCATGTTGCATCATTGCCAAGTACGTGGTACATGGTGGTCGTAAGTGCAAGATTTCAAGAACTCTGGAGAGGAAAATAGTCAGAGATGTCAGCAAGACGCCCCAGACATCTGCCAAGATGCTTGTTGCTGACCTGGCCTCTTCTGGAGTTGATGTTTCAAGGAACACACTTGTGAGGGCTCTTCATCGTGGTGGGCTTCAGGGCCATCGTCCCAGAAGAACCCCCTTACTCAAACAGCGGCACATCACAGCCAGACTGAGGTTTGCCCGTGAACATTTGAAAGGTAAAGATGAGTTTTCAGAGTCTGTGCTTTGGTCTGATGAGACTAAACTGGAACTGTTTGGGCACATGGATGTTGCTTATGTTTGGCGAAGAAAGGGTGAGGCCTTCAACCCTAAGAACACAGTTCCCACAGTTAAACATGGTGGTGGGAGCATCATGCTGTGGGGCTGTTTTGCAGCTTCAGGCTGTTTGGGTGCATGGCATCATGAAAAAAGAAAATTATGTAGACATTTTGAGAGATAATATGTAGAAATATGCTCGTAGTCTAGCCTTAGGTCGTCGCTGGGTCTTCAAACAAGACAATGACCCAAAGCATACATCGAAATTGGTCCAACAGTTCCTGAAGGATACCAAAACCAAGGTCCTGGAGTGGCCCACACAGAGCCCAGACCTTAATCCTATTGAAAATCTGTGGCGAGTGCTCAAAGTGAATGTCCAGACTCGGAAACCACGTAATTTGGACCAGCTGGAGCAATTTGGAATGAAAAAATGGGCTAAAATCACTCAAGAGTTTTGTCTAATTTCATAAAGGGGGCTAATAATTTTGGCCTCAACTGTATATGGATAGATATATAGTATTTTACGTTAATATTCTTTAAATTACTTTTAAACTTTAATTGTGAATATTCATTTATTTATTTCTTCTTCTTATTTATATATATATATATATATATATATATATATATATATATATATATATATATATATATATATATTTCTTTTTTCTCTCTCTTCTGTTTCCATACTTCTGTAAAGCTGCTTTGAAACAATCCGAATTGTTAAAAGCTCTATACAAATAAATTGAATTGAATTGAGGTTACACACAGGTGCATTGTGGGAAAGAAGCTGACTGATGGAAGTGGAATCTCACTTACTGATCAGACTCCTTCACATAAACATGATCTGAAAATCATCTTTATGTTTCTATTTGATTCCTGGATTAAAATGTAATATATGTGATAAGTTTATAAAATATCAGCTTTTACTATTAGTGTGAAGTCGAGTTATTTACTTACCTCCTCTGAAGAAGCTGTTTAAAACAACAGAGAGAAGTGTAATGTTAGATAAAATACAAAGAGGGCTACTATTAGAAGAACATTTTGTACATCTCCATGTGTTACATCTGAGAACACATGGAGATGTACAAAATGTTCTTCTAATAGTAGCCCAAGCCGAAAAAAAAAAGGCCATAGTACTCTTGGCTCATGTACAGAAAATCATTTTATTTTAATAAATTTAAAAGAATAAAACTGAGTGTTGTCTGTGTGTTTAAGCATATATAGTGAGAAACTATGCAAATGGATTTTATTCCTTAATAAACTTCACACTACCTGTATAATGTGTAAATAATATCTTTAATAAAGGATGTATTACAAAACTATAGACAAAAACTGTAAATAAAGTGTGAATATCAGAATTTTAGAACGTGCTTACTGGACAACACTTCAGGCTGTAAAGATGAACAGGTGTGTTTACTTTTGTACCTCCTTCCATACTCACCAGTCAGTAGAACAGATTTCTCCATTTTCTTTCTCTCATCTTCTGTCCATTTTCTGTCTCTCTGAGGAAGTGAATAAAACAGTGTGAAGGTTTTATATATGTATGTAAATAAAGTTAACATGAAGATAAAATTAACATGAAGTGTTTCTCTGTTCAGATCACTGTGTGTGTGTGTGTGTGTGTGTGTGTGTGTGTGTGTGTGTGTGTAATATTACTAACAGTACACACTGAGCTGATTGAGGTTGATTTAAACTGATATTGTATTCAGTAACACACTGAGTTTGAATGCAGCCAGCTGAAGAACACAATCATTAAACACTAAACTGAAAGAAAAAAAAGTTTTACTGTAACTTCATTTTGTTAGTGTTGTAGGTTGTCTGAATCGATCCTCAAGTTAAATTGAACACGTGTTAAACCTTTTCTGTGTAACTTTAAATGAAATTTAAGAAAAAGTTTTCAGATAAACATCAAAGGAATGAAGGTCGTTATTTTCCTTACATTTATTTTGTTTATGTTTCCAAAGTGTTTACACTCCTAGAAATAATAATTACATCATAACAACACCAGTAATAACAGCAGATTGCTAGCAAACAGTTTCTAGAACAATCCTATGTGACTTTTTATCCACAATAAACCATCCCTGGGAGCCGGTTGCCATGGTAACTCATTTACCCCTCACTGATCACTGGTCTAATTATAACATAATTAATGATTTTTTATGTTGCTATCATCAGTAAGACATTAATGAATGTAATATTTTATAACAGTTTACTCACCTGATAAACACTGAAGTCTTTAACTAAAGGATGTGGGAAAAAAGCACAATAAGTTTGTTGAGATTATTAAAAATGCATTGTAATTTTCAGTATTTCTGTATTTTATCCTGTAGTATTAGCTGTAAACATTCCTAAAAAGTCTGTTTTGATCCTGTACTGTATTGTTTCTCTTCTCTTTCTGCTCTTCAGGATCTTTCAGTATTAATGCAGTAAGAAACAAATTCCCCAGATGACTTACTTCCATTCTGTTCGAATCTCTTTCATGCAGCATTATCAAGTGTGACTCTCTAACTCACATCTCTCTGTAGTTCTGTTCACTACAGTAATGTTAGCCAGGATCAGTAACTTTAATAGAGAGTTATTGTTATCAAATCACATTCAAACAAAAACCTTCAGCTTTTTCTCTCTCAGTATCAGTGTGTAGGTCAGATTTCTGTGTCTGTACAACACTAAATGACAAACTAGACACCAGCATGATGAATGTTCTGTTAGAGATCACAGTCTGTTGTGTTCACTACACTATGCTCATGATGCTCAGTGATACATTAACAAGTAAATACAAAATTAAATTAATATTAAATTCACTCTCACCTGTCTGTTCTGTCCTCTGTGGAGCTCCAGATTGTTCCCGTTTCTGTGAATAATAAAGTGTAAATGTTTTGTGAATGAGTTTAAAGATAAATTATAAAATAAAGAAAAGAACTGTTACTTTGGTCATAAAACAGTTTCATTATCTTCCTAAACAAATCTAAGATCATAAAAGTTTAACAGTTAGCCATCAGTCAGTAAATCTACATAACATTCTGTTACACTGTGATCATCATCATCTGCTCACATTGGACAGATTCATCAGGTACAGAAACATAACTGTGGAGGGAAAAATCATGCAGCCAGAAACAAATTATTAATGTATGTGTATTTATACAACTGCTTCAAGACAAATATAAAACTGTTCTGATATCAGCACATGTAACTATAGAACATTGTATATGGAGAACATTAATGACTCATCAGTCCATTTAGATCTTCTCCCATACTGAGGTGTAGCTCCTTATTAGTGCAGGAGAAAATAAACTGTAGGAGAGACATTCTGATGGAGTCTGTCAGTGGCGTGTGTTATATGCTGCGTGTTTGTTGTGTCTTTTACTCGACACGGTAAACGTCTCTGTACATTATTACACTGCAGTGAGGTTACACACAGGTGCATTGTGGGAAAGAAGCTGACTGATGGAAGTGGAATCTCACTTACTGATCAGACTCCTTCACATAAACATGATCTGAAAATCATCTTTATGTTTCTATTTGATTCCTGGATTAAAATGTAATATATGTGAGAAGTTTATAAAATATCAGCTTTTACTATTAGTGTGAAGTCGAGTTATTTACTTACCTTCACTGTGAGAAGTATCATGTAAAACAACAGAGAGAAATGTAATGTTAGATAAAATACAATGAGAAAAACTTATGATTTACAGTCAGAACAGCTGATAAACAATCTTCACTCTGTGCTTTCAAAGATGTTCAGCTACAATTTTAACTGTTTTAATAAAATAGAACAACAGATAGTGAATCATTATAAATAGTTTATAATAAATAATGAAAGACTTCATGAGGTGTTTTTACTCAGTGCAGTAACACAGATCTGTGATCAGCTGCTGAATAAAACACTCCATATCAAGTGAAAATGCTGAACATCACCATATTTTAACCCAATTTCTATCTGTATCAGGGAAAAATAAAGACAAGTTCTACTGTCTTCCATAAATGTCCATGTCTCCATGTTTCACAGAAGTGCTGCTTTGATTTGGATCATGAACAGTTTTCTTTTCACTTCACACTTTCCTCTTTTCATCACTCTGCTACAGCTTAGTCTTTGTCTCATCTGTCCATCATCTACTTTTTAACAAACTGGAATCTGCTCCTTTGCTCTTGAACTTTATCTGTGTGTTTATCTGTCTATTGGATAAAGACTCTGAGGTCATGCTGGTGGATTTTTGTTCTGTGTCTCAGATCTCTACAGACTTTCACTGAGGTTTATGTTTAATCGTTATACATGGTGTTTATTCATTGTGTAGAAAATATTGGAGTTTCTTTACTCATCATTGTGACTGTCACAGTTTCTGAGCACAAGGTAAAAAAGCAAAACCTCTCACTTTCAACAAGAGCTAGTCTTTTTCCTAGCGTTAACCGGTTAGCTCACACTGTGACTCTGTCTGATTCTGCAGCAGTCTGATCACCGATGTCTCAGTGTAACTCTGATCATTCTGACTGCGCTCATTCAAACACAGCACACAGTCTACAGAACAAACTAGCAGCCCAGTATTACCGAGCTTTGTGTGTTGCTTTGCTTCTCACTGCTATACGTTCAGCTTTTTCTCTCTCAGTATCAGTGTGTAGGTCAGATTTCTGTGTCTGTACAACACTAAATGACAAACTAGACACCAGCATGATGAATGTTCTGTTAGAGATCACAGTCTGTTGTGTTCACTACACTATGCTCATGATGCTCAGATATCTATGTTAAGATCAAGGGTACTAAACACACTGGCTCCAGCAAGAGACTCCAGAATTTCACCCACAGTAGGGAGAGGGAATGCATCACTTTCACCCACAGCATTTAATCTTCGATAATCAACGCAAAACCGCTGACCTCCATCTTTTTTTGGGACAAGAACAATAGGAGATGCCCAAGGAGAATGAGATGGCTGAATAATGTTTTGTGAAAGCATATCGTCAATTTGTTCCTTAACTACTGCCTTTTTATGTACTGGTAACCTATAGGGCTTTTGCGCAACAACCACATCTGTACGAACAGCAATCTTATGCTGAACCATATGAGTTCTACCAAGAGTAGGAGTACATACTTCAGGATGATCATACAAAAGAGTAAAAAGAACATGAGACTCTCTGTCTGGTAAATTACTCTCATTGACCTTGCTTTGCACTAGCTCAACAAGTTCAGCACCAGTTTTTTCCTGCAAACAATTCTCTATATAATCACTCACTGACCATTCAAACTGGACAGGAGGAACAGAGGAATAAAGAGAAGCAGTAGGCTTACAACCCACAGGTGGTTTACAAGACCTCCAAGAATCCCCTGAGGTAATTGATGGCTGAAAGGGAAAAACACGATTTTCACGGTCCCCGGAGAAACTGTACAATTGATCTTTAATATTAAGCTGCAAACCAGTCAACGCTATGAAATCTAACCCCAGCACCACTGAATATACCAGTTTCTGAGCTGGAAGGACTACTGTAGGAACCTGAAATTGCAAATCATGCAAATAAAAGTCAAGCATTTTCTGCCCAAGAGGAACAGTAGCATCACCATTAGCCAGATAAAGTGGTCCTTCATGCCATGCATCAAGTTGTTCCTTAGGTCCTTTCATCTTGTTCCATAAATCAAAATGCAATAGTGTGTAGGTGGCCCCTGTATCTACAAGCGCTTTCCCAGTGCAGTTCCTCACAGTTAAGGGAGCTACCAACTGTTTAAGAACTACAGGGCCAATTCTTTTGTCCTGTCGGCTACTAGCTGGATCCTTCCTTACAAGTCGTTGAGTATCATATGCAGATACTACACCTCGTTGATAACTACGACTTTGGGGTTCTTTAAAACCCTGTGCATGCCCTCCAGAGTGTTTTCCACTCAAAGAAGCCTTAAAATTAGGACAAGAACCTGGAGAATGGTTTTCATGACACCTCCAACACAACAAACTTGGGTTTCGTTGCTCTGCAGGCAAGATAGCTTTTACTTCTACCTCTTTTATTTTCCTGGCCTGTGAGTTCTGGCCAAATGTAGTGCTCTTGGACAATTGAAGCCGATTATACTTTCTCTGCTGATCATAATCTCTTTCTAATTGAGCTCCAAGCCTCACTAGTTCCTCAACTGTCTGTGCACGGCCTCGAAGCTGACTAGCAAAACATGGGTTCATAGCTTTTAAAAGGGCTTTTAAAACTTCATCCTCAGTAGCTTCCTGTTTCCAACGCTTAAACAAAGCTTGAAATGAGAAAGTAAAAATCACGAACACTTTCATTTGCCCCTTGTACCCGATTTCGTACTTGATCCTCCAACACGTCTTGATAATCTTCTGGCAAAAAGACAGCTAAAAAGGCTTGCTGAAAACCTTCCCATGTGTCAATCTTAAATCTGACTGTCTCCCACCAGTCACGGGCAGAAGCATGTAAAACACTACGCATTGTTGCAAGAATTTCACTGCTTGACATAGGTCTGAGAACTAAGAAGTCTTTGCATCTTTCCAAGTAAACTAATGGATCGGTCTCATCATGCACCCACCCAAAGGATGGAAATATCATCCTAATAGGCAGGACACGGCCACAGGTCAGATTAGATGGAACAGTAACCTGACTGACCAAATTGCCGGTATTACACGTTGCAGTTGAACCTAAACCTACCTGAGAAGGAACAGGGGCAACAATATCCCGTTCAACTAACTTACTGTCCAGTTGAGGGCCTTTCTGCATAAGGGCATCAAGGGAAGTCTGCATAGTAAATACTTGCTGCCTTAAACTACACATTTCCTCCTGCAACTCCTTTCCATTTACACCATGTTCTTTAATAGCTGTTTTAAAAGAAGAAAATAATGAGTGGTTAGCCTCATCAACCAATTCCTTAAACTCAGTACATGACTGTTTTGCATTCCACTTAATGACATCAATTGTTTGCTTGGTAAAATTTTGCATGCGATCATTAAGGACCTCCAAAAAATCAGTTTGAGCCTTTTCCACTAGCGTTAATGTCTCTTTAGGAATGTCCGTAGAACAAAGTTTAGCATTTTCCTCAAACCATTTTTTCTGCCAAGCTACAGTATCGACAAATACGCTTTTAAGTGAATCAATTGCTTGAGAAAATATAGTCAAGTCATCTGCTTGGTTCCCTGAACCAATCAAAGGGACACCAAGACATGATTGTTCTAAACCTGTGTCATCATCTAATAAAGACCGCTCCACATTCCGAGGAGTGGAAGGGCTATCATGAAAGGGTCCCAACAAACTGCCACCATCTCTAGAGTCAGTAAAATTAATAAGAGGAGAACAGGGTTCCATAATTACACAATCACAGTAGGCCAATAACACACACCCTCTGAAAGTCCCTGTTCGGGCGCCACTTCTGTGACGGTAATTGGCCTTAAAAGGTCGAGTTCGGGCGCCAGGGGTAAAATCACCACAATTATTAATTTAATAGTTAGAGACACTACACAGAAATAACGTCACTAATCTCACTACATGTATCCAGTAAAACCAGGAACCACAAGAAAGTTATTCAAAGTTTTCTATTCCAGTTTTATTCTAATCAGATTACAGTTAGGTATTTCACTACATCATATTATTCAACTCAAGAAAAGAAAGAGAAAGAAAGTGAGCAGAAAATAAACAAAAACTACTAACTTCAAGCCCAGATACATTACCTTTTAATTACCTTACACTAAATGAGTGACAAGTCAACAAATAATTAAATATTTCAAATAATTAAATACAAAAAATCTTCTGCAGAAACAATACAAGAAATTCTGGAATGAAGGAAACAGCAAAGCATAAGAGCAAAACGGCATAGAAAAAAGAGAAAATCTGCATCCAAAAGTTAAACAAAAGAAAAAAACCAAGTTTATTTACTGTGTCACCCATAGACTACTGAGCTTGAAACACAACCTAATCCGGCAACTCGAGCGCCAAAAATAAACAAAATAAATCTCCCTAAACAGAAAACCCTCTTCAAAACATACTAATGGCACAAATAATGATGCCCTGAATTAGCATCTTTAACCTCAACATACACCAGATCGGAAAAGCAAAGCTCTCTCTCTCACGCTCCAATCGCATACATCGCGGCAAATCGCTCATATCACAACTTCCACTACTTTACGAACTCTGCGGGAACCATATTCCTCAACTACGGATCGTAAGCTTTAAAAAGCTGAAAAAAAAGTTGCATTTAAATGTAGCATTACCCCATTACTGAAACGCGGCAACAAAGACATAACTCACAAGCCCTCCACTAGCGGGCATGACCGGAAATAACCTGCACTTGACAACAACGGTTAGCGAGCACATGAGAGAGGAGAGAGTGAAAGGTGCAATTGCACTTCCTTAAATACTTCCGGCCTGGTTCCCCGGATATAACTCAACAGCGCCACCCCAGTACGGAATAATAAAACACACTGACGACTGTCACAGTGCTATTGCACTCTGAACACACAGCACAGTCTAATCTATTTCATCTGAACAATAAATATATTATTCATGCAGCATCAAGACATCACTAGCACAGAAAAGGGGTTTATACTCACGTCTCATCATAAGCTGTGAAAGTAAATAAAACAGTGTGAAGATTTTATGCATGATTACAAATGTGAATTGTTCCATGTGAAAATGTGGAAAGTAACTGTTACTCTGGTTAAAACACAGCTGATGTGTGTCTTAATAAAAAAGAGGAAAACTAGACAACAATCAGTCATCACACACAGTAAATCTGTATCATGTAGCATTGTGCTAATATACCGCTAGTTCCCCTTAAGGAAGAGAAATATCTTGTGATTTATTGGAAAATCCTATTTTCTGATCTCTGCATGTCTTTACCAATATACAGTATGTCAGTATTTGTACATTTCCCCGTGTATTTTAAATATATAGTGAAATATTTTGTAATATATCTCTGTGCTATTGTAGTAGATAAAGGAATATACAGAATATCAGATTCTCACTTCCTTTAATTATAAACACAGACATTTATCAATGTAAAACCTGAACAGATAACAGAATGATGTTCTTTACTGCTGCCTCGTCTATATACTGGTTACGACAGAATGTGACATGTCGCAGTAGATTAGAGAAGATGCGTGATCTCCTTCTGTTTTTCTCTCTTTCACTCCCAAATCCCTCTCTCCTATGAAGGAAGTTTTAGAAATGAAGTGAAGGACTTCTGTTCTCAGGTCAGTCAGGTTGTCTTTATGCTGTGTGCATTAACACGACTTAATGTGTTAATGTGTAATGTGTAACACGACGTTAGCTTAAAGACACTAAACGCCAGGCCGAGTCGACTCTTCTTGGGTGGAGATTAGAAAGAAGTGTCAACATTTCTAATGAAAAGGAGTTCATTAAACCTGCGTTCATCACGTTTTCCATTAGTCCTAAGAAGTGAACAAGGAGCTGAGCTTCATCGTCCATCAAATTCCTCATAAACAGAGATTTCTTGAATCCATAGCGAGCTGTTTAACCATTATTGTCTTCTTCTTGTTGAATTTGTGAGCTTTCTCATTTAGCTGGTTCTCTGTATTATTTAGCCCTTTGTAGACTTAAGTGTGGCTCACAATATAATCTCATGTAAATCTGAACGTATTGCAAAAAGAATGAAGCAAAATGGAAAATTAAGTAAAGTTTATCTATTGCTTGAATGTGTCTATGTGTTGTTTTTCACATGAGGTGAAACTAACAACACAGTGCCATGTACTTTGAGCTAAGCTAGCAGGTGCACATGTGCCATTGTGTAAGTTATACTCTATTGTTATAACTAAAAATTCTTTACGGATTGAGGCTGAAGAGAAAAAAAGACAGAAAAAGGCATTTGGTGTATTTAAAAGAAACTTATGGAGTTTAATTTTTTTTTTTTTTTGAGATGTTGAAGTTGTTGAGTGGAAGTTAATTGTGATTTCAGCTCCAAAGTGACAAACCAACCAGAGTTCCTCTGAATCTGAATAATTTACACAACGTTGTAGTGGTAGATCACACATGTTCATTTCTGCTGGATATTGTTGCAAAACCAAAGAGAATTATATTTTTAGAATTAAAATTTTATCACACGCTCTATAAGTGAAACACAGAAACAACAGTACGGAGGATACCAAACTAAATTAGCTTTCTGGTCATTTTCAGTAAATTTACCCTAAGGTTATTAAATCGGAAGAAATATTGATTCAGTGTGTTTCACTGAGCATTTCACTTCAGGTTACTGTTATGAACTGTTCTTGCCTGATTCTGGTTGTGCTGTTAGTTTGATATCCGGTCCTTGTGAGGGCGCTAACGGGGTGGAGAAAGCCTCGTGTTTTGGGGAATGTTGATGTTTTTCTACGGTAAAAGCAGGTTTTGCTTTAGTCCTGTGTTGCGGACAATAAAGTTTCAAAGTAAAAGGAAAAAAGGAACTATTTGTTTGTTGTCATTCGAGTTAACATTGGTAGCAGAGGATGGCGGCGGGAAACTACAAGGTCCCGCCACAGTTTGATGAAAAGAAGTGTTATGAGAGTTGGAAAAATGAGGTGGAAATGTGGATGCATGTCACAGAGCTGGAAAAAAAGAAACAAGCACTGGCTATCGCGCTATCGTTAACAGGGAGAGCGCGAAATGCTGCTTTGGAAATATCCGCGAATGATCTAAACAAGGATGATGGTATGAAGACCATTCGAGAGAAGTTAGACTCAGTATTCCTGAAAGAAGAAAAAGATAGCCAATACGACGCGTACACGGAGCTTGATCGTATCACACGAGCACGGAATCCCGATGGCTGATTACATCATCGAGTTTGAAAGCAAATATAACAAGCTGCGCAATTTCGGCATGACACTTCCAGATGCTGTACTGGCGTTTAAACTGCTCGACACAGCGGGTCTCAATGCTAAAGATAAACAGTTAGCGCTAACCGCTTGCTCAACCCTCACATTTGCGGACATGAAATCTGCTCTGAAACGAATTTTTGGGGAAAATTACATGCCTGGAAGTCACTTTACTGGTGAGTCTGCATGTTTCACTGATTCTAGTAAGAAAGAAAACAAGCCACGTCTACAAAGACCACTGAAAACGCAGCCAGGAACGAATCCTCTCGATAGATATGGCACGCGATCTAAATGTGCCATCTGTTAGAGTACATATCACTGGGCAAAAGTCTGCCCTCACAGAACTGAACAGGCAAAGCTGACTGAGGATGTAGAGCAATGCAACATCACTTTGTTTTCTAAAGAAACTTTGTCAAATGCAGAAGTGTTTATGGTTGAATCACTTGGGTCAGCAGTTATTGATACAGCCTGTACTAAAACGGTGTGCGGACAGAAATGGTTTGACCACTACGTCAGTGGACTAAAAAAAAGTTAGAAAGAGTTAAAAAAAGTTGAAACGCACAGATAGCGCAAGAGCTTTCAAGTTTGGTGATGGAAAAGTTGTACACTCTACAAAACAAGTTAAGGTTCCAGCCATTATTGGACAGGCCAAATGTTACATTGAGACTGAAGTAGTCCCAGTTGATATCCCTTTGCTTTTGAGCAAAACATCCTTAAAAAGAGCAGGTGCTATACTGGATCTTCAGAATGACACAGCAATAATGTTCAAACATCCTGTGACTCTTGAGCTTACCTCATCAGGACATTACTGCATAAACCTGATGGATCAAGACTCCTCCTATGATGCTGAGAAATGTAGTACAGATGAAGTTCTTTTTGTGACAGAGAACATGACTTCAAAAAAAAAGAGAGAAGTCCTAATAAAGTTGCATAAACAGTTTGGACATGCCACTGTGGATAGGTTAAAAAAGCTGCTGATTAGTTCAGGTAATCATGATGAGGAGTGCATCGTTATCTTAAAGGACATAGTAGATCACTGTGAAACATGTGTGAAATACAGCAAGCCCAAACCTAAGCCTGCGGTGGGACTGCTTATGGCCTCAAGTTACAATGAAACGGTAGCCATAGACCTGCATGAACTGGATACAGGAGTGTGGTATCTTCATGTTATTGACCACTTCACTTGCTTTAGTGCTGGAGTTATTATGACCACCAAAAAGGCAAGTGAAATTGTAAAGAGCTTCATTCACTGCTGGATTAGCATACATGGTCCACCTAAAAGACTGTTTAGTGACAATGGTGGGGGGTTTAACAATGACGAAATGAGGTGCATGGCAGAAAAGTTCAACATTGAGGTAAAGACCTCTGCAGGATATAGTCCCTGGAGTAATGGTCTTTTGGAAAGACACAATCAGACGCTTACAGATATACTAATGAAAGTGAAAAATGACAACAGATGTAACTGGAAAACTGCCCTGGATTGGGCACTGATGGCAAAGAACTCAATGCACAATATCCACGGTTTCAGTCCCTACCAGCTTGTATTTGGTCAAAATCCAAACCTACCATCAGTCCTTACTGACAAACCACCAGCTCTGGAAAGTAGTAGTATAAGTACTTTGGTAGGACAGCACATATCAGTTTTACATGCGGCGAGGAGAGCGTTTACACAGTCTGAATGCTCTGAAAGAATCCGACGAGCTTTGCGTAAACAGTTAAGACCTACAGATGAGAGATATGAGACTGGTGGCAAAGTTTACTACAAGCATGCAGATTGTGCACAGTGGAAAGGCCCAGGTGTCGTGATTGGCCAGGACGGAGCAGTGATTTTTGTAATGCATGGAGGTACTTACAGTATGTTCGTGTGCACCATTCTAGGCTCCGAAAGACAGATGAAAATCACACAATACAGGAAGACGGAGATGCAAAAGAACAAGACATTGACAACAGTACTGTTTTACAACCTGCAGTTTTAACCAGAATGGAATATGACACTGATAGCATGGAGAAATCACAAGCAAATGTTGAACGTGAAATTGATGAACAAGATGACACACTGACTCAGTCAGGAGAAGATGCGAGAAGTTGTACTCCTAAACTGAAAGCGGGACAAACCATTATCTTTACAGACAGAGAAAGCGATGAGTCACGAACAGCACAAATTCTTAGCAGAGCAGGAAAAGCAACAGGAAAACACAAAGACTGCTACAATCTACAGTACACCCACCCAGAGACTGTTGCAGGTGTTACTGGGTCAGCTGACTTAACACTAGTGGATGGCCTTCAGATTATTACCCCAGTCACCACAGTACAAGGTAATCCTCACCATGAAAGTGATGTGCTAATTATTGAAGACGAAACTTTTGCTGCAGCTAAGAAAACCGAGCTGGACAACTGGAAAAGTAACTGTGTGTTTAAGGAAGTAAAAGATGATGGTCAAAAATGTATCAGCACAAGGTGGGTGTGTTCAGTCAAAGAAACACCTGATGGCATAGTGCCTAAGGCAAGGCTAGTCGCAAGAGGTTTCGAAGAACTAAATGTCAGTGACCTTCCAAAAGACTCTCCTACTTGTGCTTCAGATTCTCTAAGAGTTGTTATGGCAGTCATATGTCAAAGGAAATGGCACCTAAACTCAATTGATATCAAAGCTGCTTTTCTTCAGGGAAAAGAATTGTCTAGAAATGTCTATATTCATCCTCCTCCAGAAGCAATGTGCAAAGGAACGCTATGGAAACTAAACAAATGTGTGTATGGCTTGGCGGATGCTTCTCTGTACTGGTACAATAATGTAAAACATACTATGCAACAGCTGGGAGGTCATGTATCACAGATTGACCCTGCAGTGTTCTACTGGCTTGACGACAACGGTGAGTTGATTGGAATCCTCGCCTCTCATGTTGATGATTTTCTGTGGGCTGGTTCGGAAACGTTTTCCTCTTTGGTCATCCCACATTTGAAAACAGCTTTTGAAGTTGGCCGTCAAGAGAGTGATAGTTTTAATTATGTGGGAATGGAAATCTCTTCTGGAAATGGAGAAATACATGTACATCAAAGTACATATATAAATAATCTTCAACCTTTTGTTATGGATCCAATCAGAGCTGTGCAACGTACAGCTCCACTGACAAACTTGGAAGCTGACATGCTGAGGTCTAAAATTGGACAAATCCAGTGGGTTGCTAGACAGAGTAGGCCAGATATAATGTTTCGTTATCTTTGTGGAGTCCGGACTGTTAAATTGTGTGACACTTCTCTTTTTGCTTCAACTACAAAACATGCTACTGTTCAGACTTTGCATGATGTAAACAAGCTTATCAGAAAACTAAAGTCAGAGAAGGTGACTTTAAAATTTCAGAACCTGGGAAAAAACAGTTCCCTGAAACTGGTTGTTTTTAGTGATGCCTCTATGGGAAATCTTCCGGATGGTGGTACTCAAGGTGGCCATCTAATTTTCTTGGTGGGAGAAGATGGAAAATTTTCTCCTATCTCCTGGCAATCTAAGAGAATCAGAAGAGTTGTCAGAAGCACTTTGGCAGGAGAAACTCTGCCGCTCGCCGATGGCATTGATAATGGGATGTGTATATATGCTCTTTATTCAGAAATTACAACAGGTAGCATTGCCTTAAACAACCTGCCAATTATCTGTGTAACTGACAATCATTCTCTTTTTGATGCTGTGAAGTCCACAAAGTCTGTTACAGAAAAAAGACTTCGTCTTGAGATCAGCAGCATAAAAGAACTAATCCACTCGGGAAACATCAAGCAGATCCTTTGGTCTGCTACAAAGCAGCAACTTGCTGACTCTCTGACCAAGAAGGGAGCTTCTATTTTGTTACTACTAAAAACCCTTAGTGAAGGTGTATGGGAACATAAATAAGTTAAACATAAATGTGAAAAAAAGGATAATGATCTCTTTAAAGAGATGTTGCTGTTATTTAATTTTGTTAAATATGTTCACCTCTTCTTTTTAGGATAATGTTTTCTTCCCCTCTTTATAAAAAAATTGTATTTGGTTATTTATTTATTTTTTTTTAAGAGGGAGATTGTTAGTTTGATATCCGGTCCTTGTGGGGGCACTAACGGGGTGGAGAAAGCCTCGTGTTTTGGGGAATGTTGATGTTTTTGCTTTAGTCCTGTGTTGCGGACAATAAAGTTTCAAAGTGTTAGGACTCAGCCCGGACTTTGGCCACGTGCATCCGTTTACGTTTCTCGTCACGTGTCTGCCCCGCCTTCGTCTGCTCCTCCCTGTCATCACACCTGATCCTTATTGTGTCATTGTCTTTTTGTATTTAACTGTGTATCTACTGTGGTTATGTCCTGTTTCTAGTCTGGGATGTGGTAGCTCAGTGGTTAAGGTGTTCGACTACTGATCAGAAGGTCATTGGTTCGAATCCCAGGTCCACCAAGTTGTCACTGCAGGGCCCCTGAGCAAGGCCCTTAACCCTCAATTGCTCAGGTGTATAAACTGAAATAAAAATGTAAGTCACTCTGGATAAGAGTGTCTGCTAAATGCTGTAAATGTAGTCTGCGTCATGTTTCGTGTTTTCTGTTATTAAACCCTGTTTATTTTAGCTATCCTGCGTTTGGGTCCGCTCTGTTCCGTGTCCATGACAGAAGATGCCGCCACATTAGGACCCAGCGGGATAGCAGCAACCTGGACCGGCCGATTGGGAGTACCTTTTTTTTTTTTGTTTGTTTGATTTTTTTTTTTTCCTCCCTGGACTTGGCGCGTTTGGTGACATTGTTCCGCATTTTTTCGATGAGGGACGCCGCCCCGCTTCCGGTTTCTCCGCGGGGGTTGCCGCCTCACTTCCTGGTTGCGGGCCATGTCGCCAGCCCGAGTTTTGTTTTGTTTTTCCGGTGTCCTGTGACATCGCTTCACATTTGGTTTCCGTGGAGGACGCCGCCCCACTTCCTGTCCGCAGGGGGTGTTGCAGGCCCGCGTTTTGCCCTGTTTTTGGATTTTTTTTCTGTGGACTTCCCTGTTCTGTGGAGGATTTTTTTTTTTTTCTCCCTCCCTCCCTTCCTTTCCTGGTTTCTGAGGGGTGGGTCTGGCCGTGGTGCGTCGGGGGTTGTGCTCGGCCCTTCAGCTCGGCTGTGGACGTCGCTCGGCCCTCTCTGGCTGCGCCGCCATGTGCCTTGCTCCCCCACCTGCCTCGCCGTGTGCCTTGCTCCCCCCACCTGCCTCGCCATGTGCCTTGCTCCCCCCTCCCGGACCCGTCGAGACTGCCTGGACGGATTGGTACGTCGGGAGCCGCGCCTTGGTAGGGGGCTCTGTTAGGACTCAGCCCGGACTTTGGCCACGTGCATCTGTTTACGTTTCTCGTCACATGTCTGCCCCCGCCTTTGTCTGCTCCTCCCTGTCATCACACCTGATCCTTATTGTGTCATTGTCTTTTTGTATTTAACTGTGCCGCGTTGCCTCGTGCAGCGCGGCATCTACTGTGGTTATGTCCTGTTTCTAGTCTGCGTCATGTTTAGTATTTTCTGTTATTAAACCCTGTTTATTTTAGCTATCCTGCGTTTGGGTCCGCTCTGTTCCGTGTCCATGACACAAAGTAAAAGGAAAAAAGGAACTATTTGTTTGTTGTCATTCGAGTTAACAGTGCTGTTGTTTTCCTTTCTATCTTTCTTTTATTTTCTGGAGGTGTCTTGAAAATAATGATGTAAAGGGTATTGGATTTGTTACTGTGACATAAGTATTAAATGTGAATGTACAGGTTGTGTGATAAAGGAAGGAGAACGAGGTCAAAAGCAGTGTTTGTAAACTGGACTAGTTTAGGAATTAGAATAGATAGGATTTAAATAAACAAGGGTTATGAGTGCTACGGAACTGGGGTCTAAATTGGTATTACAGGCCAGAGGGAAAAAAACAGATTTGTATTAATGTCTGAATTATTGTTGTTGGATTTGTGATGTGAATTTGTTTGCACATGGATTTAAATCCACCTGCCCCTGACTCTTCATTACAATTAATAAGATAATTTAAGTAAATGGCATATTGACGCTGCCAATTATTGTCCAATTTCCAAGTGGAATAGAACAATTTAAAGATAGAAGGAGAATTCACATTCTTAACTATTATTCTGTCCGTGTGGTTATTTCTGTTGTCCCTGGCTCAAGACTTCTGATCTGGCCTAAACATTAGGAAGTGTATTCCTCATAATCTGTCTCCTTCACATAGACATGAAAAATCATCTTTATGTTTCTATTTGATTCCTGGATTAAAATGTAATATATGTGATAAGTTTATAAAATATCACCTTTTACTATTAGTGTGAAGTCGAGTTATTTACTTACCGGGTCTGTGAGAAGTATCATGTAAAACAACAGAGAGAAATGTAATGTTAGATAAAATACAATGAGAAAAACTTATGATTTACAGTCAGAACAGCTGATAAACAATCTTCACTCTGTGCTTTCAAAGATGTTCAGCTACAATTTTAACTGTTTTAATAAAATAGAACAACAGATAGTGGATCATTATGAATAGTTTATATTAAATAATGAAAGACTTCATGAGGTGTTTTTACTCAGTGCAGTAACACAGATCTGTGATCAGCTGCTGAATAAAACACTCCATATGAAGTGAAAATGCTGAACATCACCATATTTTAACCCCATTTCTATCTGTATCAGGGAAAAATAAAGACAAGTTCTACTGTCTTCCATAAATGTCCATGTCTCCATGTTTCACAGAAGTGCTGCTTTGATTTGGATCATGAACAGTTTTCTTTTCACTTCACACTTTCCTCTTTTCATCACTCTGCTACAGCTTAGTCTTTGTCTCATCTGTCCATCATCTACTTTTTAACAAACTGGAATCTGCTCCTTTGCTCTTGAACTTTATCTGTGTGTTTATCTGTCTATTGGATAAAGACTCTGAGGTCATGCTGGTGGATTTTTGTTCTGTGTCTCAGATCTCTACAGACTTTCACTGAGGTTTATGTTTAATCGTTATACATGGTGTTTATTCATTGTGTAGAAAATATCGGAGTTTCTTTACTCATCATTGTGACTGTCACAGTTTCTGAGCACAAGGTAAAAGAGCAAAACCTCTCACTTTCAACAAGAGCTAGTCTTTTTCCTAGCGTTATCCGGTTAGCTCACACTGTGACTCTGTCTGATTCTGCAGCAGTATGATCACCGACGTCTCAGTGTAACTCTGATCATTCTGACTGCGCTCATTCAAACACAGCACACAGTCTACAGAACAAACTAGCAGCCCAATATTACCTGCTTTGTGTGTTGCTTTGCTTCTCACTGCTATACGTTCAGCTTTTTCTCTCTCAGTATCAGTGTGTAGGTCAGATTTCTGTGTCTGTACAACACTAAATGACAAACTAGACACCAGCATGATGAATGTTCTGTTAGAGATCACAGTCTGTTGTGTTCACTACACTATGCTCATGATGCTCAGATATCTATGTGCTATTGCACTCTGAACACACAGCACAGTCTAATCTATTTCATCTGAACAATAAATATATTATTCATGCAGCATCAAGACATCACTAGCACAGAAAAGGGGTTTATACTCACCAAAGGTGAAAGGCTGTGAAGGTAAATAAAACAGTGTGAAGATTTTATGCATGATTACAAATGTGAATTGTAATCATGCATAAAAGGTGCTTCAAATAAGTATAAATTTAGGGGTGTGTGAACTTATACAAACAGGTTTTTGTACATTTTCCTTTTGCTTACCCTAAAATAACTAATATATAAGTTGCAATTTCACTATAAAACTGGAAAGGTTTCTATGAATTTTCTTGTTTTCATTTATTACACAACAAAAACCTGCAATTTCAACAGAGGTGTATAAACTTTTTATATCTATTACAGATTTTTATGTTTCTATTTGATTCCTGGATTAAAATGTAATATATGTGAAAGTTTATAAAATATCAGCTTTTACTATTAGTGTGAAGTCGAGTTATTTACTTACCTCTGTGAGAAGTATCATGTAAAACAACAGAGAGAAATGTAATGTTAGATAAAATACAATGAGAAAAACTTATGATTTACAGTCAGAACAGCTGATAAACAATCTTCACTCTGTGCTTTCAAAGATGTTCAGCTACAATTTTAACTATTTTAATAAAATAGAACAACAGATAGTGAATCATTATGTCAGAAAACTGAGGTGTCGTCATGTATTAAAACCCAGACCCAATCACAGGGAAGCTAAAAACACTGCATCAGTTACCTCAAAGTTAATACAGTGTTAGTAATAAAAATGTAACATGATAAACTGTACTGTTATAATGTTCACAGGAATATTAATCTTATCATTGTTAGGAAAAAGTTTTAGAGCTTTGACTCATGAATTACTGATTTGAGCTGCAGTACGTTACTCATCTGAATGAAGAAGTTCGCTCTTATTCTCCACTCATTCTGTCAGTGCAGTTCATTTAAAAACTAGTGACTGGTTAACCTTAACAAGCTACTGCTAGTGTTATCTAAAATCATACACACAATAAATTAGTATGAATCTGAGTTAGTGTTAGCTGCCTTAGTCAACCTCATCAACACTGTCCTGTTAATTATCACCATATAAATCTTATAAAACACATTTATTGTAGGGAAAATATTGAGAAGATATTAAGATGAACTGAGATCATAAAAATGACTGTGGAGCTGTAAATTAAATGAAAGTTTGGATCATGTTCCATTCACTAACATGGGAACTGGAGGAGTTAATAATTGTACTGCAGACAGCCACTAGAGGGCGTCAGTGGCATTTAGGCTTCACATTATTTTCTTTATGAGATTCAGATTGTGTGTTCTGTACATGTGAGTTTGAATAATGTAATAAAATGGTGTAAAGAAAACGCAGCTCATGTTAGAGATTTTAATCTGTTTAAAATAATAGTGAGTGTGTTTGTTTGATATTTGTGTGATATTTGTGTATTTGCGTGATGGTGGGATGTGGTAGCGTAGTGCTTAAGGTGTTGGATTACTGATCTGAGGGTCATGAGATTGAATCCCACGTCCATCAAGCTACCACTGCTGGGCCCCTGAGCAAGGCCCTTAACACTCAATTGCACAGTTGTATAAATTGAAATAAAATGTAAGTCACTCTGGATAAGAGTGTCTGCTAAATGGCATAAATGTAAATGTAAATATTCTTCCCTGATTAATACTTTCTATTTTAAAATATAGTGATAAATGATTTAATCATTCAGAAGCACTAACCAAGAGCTCTGAGCACCAAGATAGATTTGGATCAGATCACATGTAACATGTATATAAATGAAAAGAGCCCATTTTAAGACACACAGAAACAGTTCATTAGGAATCTGCAGTCTGGCTGAATTCATTCATTCTGGTAAAAATCTTTGTGTGTAAACACGACTAATGAAAGATGAGAGTCTACATTGTAGTGGGAGTCGTTCAGTTTCTCATTTCATGTTATTAACACAGTTACAAGGACAATACAGTTTGTGTTCTCCAGGTCTGTACCTTACTGTGTTAGTTTTAAAACAAATCATGTTGGAAAAGTCCAACACTACAACCTGTAACTCCTGATATTAGTCTCCACTCTGAATTTACAGACTTACAGAAGTAGAGAAATACAAACACAGCATGTTAGCAGGAGCTAAGCTGACTACATGACGAGCTAATCTGTGTTCTCTGGACTGTTATACATCTCACATTAGTCACTAGACAGATATACTTACACCAAAAGTCTTAATCATCAGCCAGACTGTTTTATTCCTCTACCTTTAACCTAAATGTGTGTAGTTTGGTTCTCAGTGCTGTATTTGACAGTGATGTAGTCTGATCTACTGGATATACAGAAATTGTAATAATTTAAATGTCACATTTAGTGTGTAATTAAATTTCCTCCCTGATGTAAAAAAGTGTCTTTGTTTTAGTTTAAACTGATATTCAGTAAATCTCTGATTAATAGATAAATAAAGTTAGATAAATAAATCCCTCGTTACTTCATATTTGTACAAGTTGCTGCTTTTAAGCCCTTGTGCAGGTGTGTAGAAGAGTGAAAAATAGAGTTACTGTTAATTCAACTCAAATGATCTTCACTCCACATTAGCAGCCTGTATACTGAATCTCACACTGAATACTGAGTGTGTTTATGTACTGAGATGAGAAGCACAGATGATGATGTGGAGTTTATACAGTGTGGAGATCAGGAACACTTACTCATCTCTACTGTAATCTCTTCTGTTCTGTCTCCATCAGTGACCTGACAGAGGTAATATCCTCTATCTGACTCTGTACAGTTTCTCAGCTGTAAGGAGACGTTTCCTCTCTCCAGCTCCTGAGTGAACAGACTCACTCTGCCCTCATAACCTCTCCCCTCTGTCACCTTACTGTTCTTATAAACACAAACACAGTCTGTCTCCTTAAACCACCGGATCTCCAAGTCAACAGCACTGATTTCAGGAGACAGACGACATGAGAGAGTGACAGCAGAGCGATTAAACCACACTCTATTTCTGGGACCAATGAGTTTAAACTCATCTGTGTGGGAAAACACACACACACACACACACACACACACACACACACACACATACACAATTAGATTAATCTTCAATCTTCAAATTATAGTGATAAATTTGTATATTGATAAATTCGTTCCTTGTATTTTAGTTATTAATGATGTATTTTAAACTGTTACTCATTATAACATTATATACACCTAACCTTAGTTTATATCTGAGAATTTACCGGTCCATAAAATAAACTTTCTCTATAATAATAAAAAAAATGTAAATAATGTAAATAATATCTTGAATGGAGAATGTGAGAAGCTGTGAATTTCAGACTACAGGCTTACTGGAGATCTCGTTATTAAACACTTCAGGCTGTAAAGATGAACAGGTGTGTTTACTTTTGTACCTCCTTCCATACTCACCAGTCATTAGAACAAATTTCTCCATTTTCTTTCTCTCATCTTCTGTCCATTTTCTGTCTCTCTGAGGAAGTGAATAAAACAGTGTGAGGGTTTTATACATGACTCCATACTGTATGTAAATAAAGTGTTAAATAAACATGAAGTGTTTCTCTGTTCAGAACACTGTGTGTGTGTGTGTGTGTGTGTGTGTGTGTGTGTGTGTGTAATATTACTAACAGTACACACTGAGCTGATTGAGGTTGATTTAAACTGATATTGTATTCAGTAACACACTGAGTTTGAATGCAGCCAGCTGAAGAACACAATCATTAAACACTAAACTGAACCTTACAGGAAAGAGAAAAAAAAAATCTTCTCCAGAAGAATCAAGATGTTTGGTCTCATTTCTGCTGTGGTGCAGTCACACAATATCACAATGATGTCATGTTCTTATGCATCATAATCCACTGGTCCAGACATTTACATCTATTTTTAAAGACACTGATTGTGTTTAATGTTATTTTATGTTCATTAGCTGACTTTTATTTGTTCACAATCGTCAGTCAGCGATGATCAAAGAACACAAGAAACACAGAAACTGAGAGAAATTTATGTTTTTATCCCAAAAGACCACCAGACTGATCACCTCCAACAATTTTCTTTTAGGGTGCCATTAATTTTAGTACAAAGATATTAAGAAAACAGTTTTACTGTAACTTCATTTTGTTAGTGTTGTAGGTTGTCTGCATCGATCCTCAAGTTAAACTGAACACGTGTTAAACCTTTTCTATGTCACTTTAAATGGAATTTAAAGACAAAGTTTTCAGATAAACATCAAAAAAATGAAGGTCGTCATTTTTCTTACATTTATTTTGTTTACGTTTCCACAAAGTGTTTACAGTCCTAGAAATAATAATTACATCATAACAACACCAGTAATAACAGAAGATTGCTAGCAAACAGTTTAACATCTGTGTTTCTAGAACAATCCTATGTGACTTTTTATCCACAATAAACCATCCCTGGGAGCCGGTTGCCATGGTAACTCATTTACCCCTCACTGATCACTGGTCTAATTATAACATAATTAATGATTTTTTATGCTGCTATCATCAGTAAGACATTAATGAATGTAATATTTTATAACAGTTTACTCACCTGATAAACACTGAAGTCTTTAACTAAAGGATGTGGGAAAAAAGCACAATAAGTTTGTTGAGTTATTAAAAATGCATTGTAATTTTCAGTATTTCTGTATTTTATCCTGTAGTATTAGCTGTAAACATTCCTAAAAAGTCTGTTTTGATCCTGTACTGTATTGTTTCTCTTCTCTTTCTGCTCTTCAGGATCTTTCAGTATTAATGCAGTAAGAAACAAATTCCCCAGCTGACTTACTTCCATTCTGTTCGAATCTCTTTCATGCAGCATTATCAAGTGTGACTCTCTAACTCACATCTCTCTGTAGTTCTGTTCACTACAGTAATGTTAGCCAGGATCAGTAACTTTAATAGAGAGTTATTGTTATCAAATCACATTCAAACAAAAACCTTCAGCTTTTTCTCTCTCAGTATCAGTGTGTAGGTCAGATTTCTGTGTCTGTACAACACTAAATGACAAACTAGACACCAGCATGATGAATGTTCTGTTAGAGATCACAGTCTGTTGTGTTCACTACACTATGCTCATGATGCTCAGATATCTATGTGCTATTGCACTCTGAACACACAGCACAGTCTAATCTATTTCATCTGAACAATAAATATATTATTCATGCAGCATCAAGACATCACTAGCACAGAAAAGGGGTTTATACTCACCAAAGGTGAAAGGCTGTGAAAGTAAATAAAACAGTGTGAAGATTTTATGCATGATTACAAATGTGAATTGTTCCATGTGAAAATGTGGAAAGTAACTGTTACTCTGGTTAAAACACAGCTGATGTGTGTCTTAATAAAAAAGAGGAAAACTAGACAACAATCAGTCATCACACACAGTAAATCTGTATCATGTAGCATTGTGCTAATATACCGCTAGTTCCCCTTAAGGAAGAGAAATATCTTGTGATTTATTGGAAAATCCTATTTTCTGATCTCTGCATGTCTTTACCAATATACAGTATGTCAGTATTTGTACATTTCCCCCTGTGTATTTTAAATATATAGTGAAATATTTTGTAATATATCTCTGTGCTATTGTAGTAGATAAAGGAATATACAGAATATCAGATTCTCACTTCCTTTAATTATAAACACAGACATTTATCAATGTAAAACCTGAACAGATAACAGAATGATGTTCTTTACTGCTGCCTCGTCTATATACTGGTTACGACAGCATGTGACATGTCGCAGTAGATTAGAGAAGATGCGTGATCTCCTTCTGTTTAATAAAAATGTACATTAACCCTGTTGTATAAGTTTGTACACCCTTTTCTAATTGCTAATGTGGCAGTGTTTCAGAATAAACCAATCACGTTCAAACTCTTGTTAAATACTCACTAGAAGATACCTGCTGTTAATTAAAGTGACTGATGGACACCAAATAAAGTACAGCTGTTCCTGTAGGATTGTTCATTTTAGTAACTGGAAAAGCCATGGGGCTGCAAAGAGCTGACAAAGCAGGTACAGGATCTCGTGTCTGCCCCGCCCTTGTCGTTTCCTCCCTGCCTCTGCACACCTGTCCCACATGTGTCATGATTATTTGTACTATTTAGTTGAGCCGCGTTGCCTTGAGCAGCGCAGAATCCTCTGTTGTCGTCCTGACTTGAGTCAGTGTTGCTGTTCGATGGTTTTTGTTATTAAATCCCTGTTTCTGTTACGCTATCCTGCACTTGGGTCCGTTTTTATTCTCCGCGTTACTGACACTCATTGTTGAGAAATATCAATTAGGAGAGGGTTACAAACAAATTTTAAGACATAGAATATACCATGGAACACTGGAAAGACAATAATCAACACCCTCTAAACTAGGGATGTACCGATCCGATATTTTGGATCGGTATCGACGCCGATCCAAGCATTTTGAGTGGATCGGGTATCGGTGGTGCGTGACCGATCCAAATCCGATACCCGTGGTCATGGGCGTCGGAACCATTATATGTGGGTGAGACAGGACCCACCCACTTTTTAAGACCAATAATATTGGGCCCACACACTTTTACCGTCTCTATTCAGCGCAGAAGTCTTTTTTAATTACAATTATTTTTATTATTCAGCGCCGCCAGTCAAATCCATTCTACTTGAGGAATGCCCTAATAAATTAAACATTCCGCGTTTTACCTACAGCATTGACCACGCTCCTGCTTCCTGAAATCCATGGGCGTTGGAACCATTATATGTGTGTGGGACAGGACACGCCCACTTTTTATTTACGATGCCCATGCCTGTGGTGGTTGATTAATGAACAGCAAACATCATAGACTATTGCTTGTACTTATAAGAAAAAGACACTTATATATTAAATTACATTAATGACAGACAGGCAAGTTTAGCAGGCGCCCTTTCCATTTACCTCAATGCGTAATACATTTTGCATTGTGTTTCAAGAGTTCTCATTTAAGATTCACTTTAAAATATTGCCTTTTCTTCAGAAAATAATTTAATTTAATAATTGCAGTATATATGGTTTAGATTGTTATATCACTAACTTTTAAAAGTACTGTTTGCTACTGCATTAATACTTTTTAAGGTTTCTTGAAAACCATTTATCATTCAGTAATGTGCATTATTGCATTTCTTTGCCAGAAACAAATAAATCTTAACTAAGCGAGTTGTATACATTCTTTAGTTTTAAAGGTAGAAAAGAACACAGATATCGGATCAGTATCGGTGTCAGCCAATACCGGCAAACACTGGTATCGGAATCGGATCGGAAGAGAAAAAGTGGTATCGGTACATCCCTACTCTAAACCCTCTAATATTATTCAGAAGCCCATCAGAAAACTGGTCAGGGAGGCTGTCAAGAAGCCTAATATAAGATTCTTCATATGTCTGAACTACAGGTTAGAGTGACAAGATGGAAGTCTGTTTTATGCAAAAAAAATATCCAAGCCTGGCTAAAGTTACCAACAAAATATATCCAATCTTCAAAACTATGTGGAAAAATGTTTTATGGTCTGATGAGACTGAAGTTGAACCTTTTGGCCATAATAGCAAAAGACATGTTTGGCACAAAGAAATCACATCAACAGAAGATCTCCATCCCCACAGTAAAGCATGGAGGTGGCAGCATCATTCTTTGGAGCTGCTTTTCTCCAGCTGGAACTGGGGCTTTAATCAGACTGGAGGTAATAATGAATAGCTCCAAATACCAGTCAGTTTTGGTGCAAAACCTTTAGGGCTTCTGCTAAAACACCTAAGATGAAGAGGAATTTCACCTTTCAGCAGGACAACGAACCGAAGCTCAAACAGAAATCAACAAAGGAATGACTTCACCAAAACAAGCACAAGGTTTAGGAATGGCCCAGTCAGAGTCCAGATCCAAATCCAATCTAAACTCTGTGGGGTGACCTGAAGAGGGCTGTGCACAGGAGATACCCAGACAATATGACAGAGTCAGAATGCTTTTACAAGGAAGAAAGGCAAAATATTGCTGAGTCACGATGAGTTAAACTGATAACAACTCTCTTGTTATAACTCTTAATAAAGATAGAATGATGTGATAAAATCTAAAGGTGCTTCAAATAAGTATAAATTTAGGGGGGTGTGAACTTATACAACTGGGTTATTGTACATTTTTATTTATTTTTTACTCTAAAATATCTTTAATATACAAGTTGCAATTTCACTATAAAAGTGGAAAGGTTTGATATGATTTTTCATCTTTTCATTTATTACACCACAATAACCTGCAATTTCAACAGAGGTGTGTAAACTTTTTATATCTATTACATATTTTTATATTTCTATTTGATTCCTGGATTAAAATGTAATATATGTGAGAAGTTTATAAAATATCAGCTTTTACTATTAGTGTGAAGTCGAGTTATTTACTTACCGCCCCTGTGAGAAGTATCATGTAAAACAACAGAGAGAAATGTAATGTTAGATAAAATACAATGAGAAAAACTTATGATTTACAGTCAGAACAGCTGATAAACAATCTTCACTCTGTGCTTTCAAAGATGTTCAGCTACAATTTTAACTGTTTTAATAAAATAGAACAACAGATAGTGAATCATTATAAATAGTTTATATTAAATAATGAAAGACTTCATGAGGTGTTTTTACTCAGTGCAGTAACACAGATCTGTGATCAGCTGCTGAATAAAACACTCCATATGAAGTGAAAATGCTGAACATCACCATATTTTAACCCCATTTCTATCTGTATCAGGGAAAAATAAAGACAAGTTCTACTGTCTTCCATAAATGTCCATGTCTCCATGTTTCACAGAAGTGCTGCTTTGATTTGGATCATGAACAGTTTTCTTTTCACTTCACACTTTCCTCTTTTCATCACTCTGCTACAGCTTAGTCTTTGTCTCATCTGTCCATCATCTACTTTTTAACAAACTGGAATCTGCTCCTTTGCTCTTGAACTTTATCTGTGTGTTTATCTGTCTATTGGATAAAGACTCTGAGGTCATGCTGGTGGATTTTTGTTCTGTGTCTCAGATCTCTACAGACTTTCACTGAGGTTTATATTTAATCGTTATACTGGACTTATTAAAACTGATAATGAGTCAGTCTCTGATTATTAGCTTCAGTAGATCAGATTGTGTTCACTAATGACTTTGATATAAAACCTTCAGCTTTTTCTCTCTCAGTATCAGTGTGTAGGTCAGATTTCTGTGTCTGTACAACACTAAATGACAAACTAGACCCCAGCATGATGAATGTTCTGTTAGAGATCACAGTCTGTTGTGTTCACTACACTATGCTCATGATGCTCAGATATCTATGTGCTATTGCACTCTGAACACACAGCACAGTCTAATCTATTTCATCTGAACAATAAATATATTATTCATGCAGCATCAAGACATCACTAGCACAGAAAAGGGGTTTATACTCACGGAGCCGGTCACGCTGTGAAAGTAAATAAAACAGTGTGAAGATTTTATGCATGATTACAAATGTGAATTGTTCCATGTGAAAATGTGGAAAGTAACTGTTACTCTGGTTAAAACACAGCTGATGTGTGTCTTAATAAAAAAGAGGAAAACTAGACAACAATCAGTCATCACACACAGTAAATCTGTATCATGTAGCATTGTGCTAATATACCGCTAGTTCCCCTTAAGGAAGAGAAATATCTTGTGATTTATTGGAAAATCCTATTTTCTGATCTCTGCATGTCTTAAAAAATAATGATGTAAAGGGAATTGGATTTGTTACTGTGACATAAGTATTCAATGTGAATGTACAAGTTATGTGATAAAGGAAGGAGAACGAGGTCAAAAGCAGTGTTTGTAAACTGGACTAGTTTAGGAATTAGAATAGATAGGATTTAAATAAACAAGGGCTATGAGTGCTATGGAACTGGGGTCTAAATTGGTATTACAGGCCGGGGAAAAAAAACAAATTTGTATTATTGTATTAATGTCTGAATTATTGTTGTTGGATTTGTGATGTGAATTTGTTTGCACCTTGATTTAAATCCACCTGCCCCTGACTCTTCATTACAATTATTAAGTTCATTTAAGAGTTTGTTTTCTGTAAATGGCATATTGACGCTGTCAACTATTGTCCAATTTCCAAGTGGAATAAATCAACTTATAGATAAAAGGAGAATTCACATTCTTAACTATTATTCTGTCCGTGTGATTATTTCTGTTGTCTCTCTGCAAACTCTGGCTCAAGAGCGGATGTAGACTTCTGATCTGACCTAAACATTAGGAGGTGTATTCCTCATAATCTGTCTCCTTCATATAAACATGATCTGTAAATGATCTTTATGTTTCTATCTGATTCCTGGATTAAAATGTAATATATGTGATAAGTTTATAAAATATCAGCTTTTACTATTAGTGTGAAGTCGAGTTATTTACTTACCACTGTGAGAAGTATCATGTAAAACAACAGAGAGAAATGTAATGTTAGATAAAATACAATGAGAAAAACTTATGATTTACAGTCAGAACAGCTGATAAACAATCTTCACTCTGTGCTTTCAAAGATGTTCAGCTACAATTTTAACTGTTTTAATAAAATAGAACAACAGATAGTGAATCATTATAAATAGTTTATATTAAATAATGAAAGACTTCATGAGGTGTTTTTACTCAGTGCAGTAACACAGATCTGTGATCAGCTGCTGAATAAAACACTCCATATGAAGTGAAAATGCTGAACATCACCATATTTTAACCCCATTTCTATCTGTATCAGGGAAAAATAAAGACAAGTTCTACTGTCTTCCATAAATGTCCATGTCTCCATGTTTCACAGAAGTGCTGCTTTGATTTGGATCATGAACAGTTTTCTTTTCACTTCACACTTTCCTCTTTTCATCACTCTGCTACAGCTTAGTCTTTGTCTCATCTGTCCATCATCTACTTTTTAACAAACTGGAATCTGCTCCTTTGCTCTTGAACTTTATCTGTGTGTTTATCTGTCTATTGGATAAAGACTCTGAGGTCATGCTGGTGGATTTTTGTTCTGTGTCTCAGATCTCTACAGACTTTCACTGAGGTTTATGTTTAATCGTTATACATGGTGTTTATTCAATGTGTAGTAAATATCAGAGTTTCTTTACTCATCATTGTGACTGTCACAGTTTCTGAGCACAAGGTAAAAGAGCAAAACCTCTCACTTTCAACAAGAGCTAGTCTTTTTCCTAGCGTTATCCGGTTAGCTCACACTGTGACTCTGTCTGATTCTGCAGCAGTCTGATCACCGATGTCTCAGTGTAACTCTGATCATTCTGACTGCGCTCATTCAAACACAGCACACAGTCTACAGAACAAACTAGCAGCCCAATATTACCGAGCTTTGTGTGTTGCTTTGCTTCTCACTGCTATACGTTCAGCTTTTTCTCTCTCAGTATCAGTGTGTAGGTCAGATTTCTGTGTCTGTACAACACTAAATGACAAACTAGACACCAGCATGATGAATGTTCTGTTAGAGATCACAGTCTGTTGTGTTCACTACACTATGCTCATGATGCTCAGATATCTATGTGCTATTGCACTCTGAACACACAGCACAGTCTAATCTATTTCATCTGAACAATAAATATATTATTCATGCAGCATCAAGACATCACTAGCACAGAAAAGGGGTTTATACTCACGACTCAGTACATCCTGTGAAAGTAAATAAAACAGTGTGAAGATTTTATGCATGATTACAAATGTGAATTTTTCCATGTGAAAATGTGGAAAGTAACTGTTACTCTGGTTAAAACACAGCTGATGTGTGTCTTAATAAAAAAGAGGAAAACTAGACAACAATCAGTCATCACACACAGTAAATCTGTATCATGTAGCATTGTGCTAATATACCGCTAGTTCCCCTTAAGGAAGAGAAATATCTTGTGATTTATTGGAAAATCCTATTTTCTGATCTCTGCATGTCTTTACCAATATACAGTATGTCAGTATTTGTGCATTTCCCCCTGTGTATTTTACATATATAGTGAAATATTTTGTAATATATCTCTGTGCTATTGTAGTAGATAAAGGAATATACAGAATATCAGATTCTCACTTCCTTTAATTATAAACACAGACATTTATCAATGTAAAACCTGAACAGATAACAGAATGATGTTCTTTACTGCTGCCTCGTCTATATACTGGTTACGACAGCATGTGACATGTCGCAGTAGATTAGAGAAGATGCGTGATATCTTTAATGCATGATTCTTCTCTCTTTAATAAAAATGTACATTAACTCTGTTGCATAAGTTTGCACACCCTTTTCTAACTGCTAATGTGGCAGTGTTTCCGAATAAACCAATCACGTTCAAACTCTTGTTAAATACTCACTAGAAGATACCTGCTGTTAATTAAAGTGAATGATGGACACCAAATAAAGTACAGCTGTTCCTGTAGGATTGTTCATTTTAGTAACTGGAAAAGCCATGGGGCTGCAAAGAGCTGACAAAGCAGGTACAGGATCTCATTGTTGAGAAATATCAATTAGGAGAGGGTTACAAACAAATTTCAAGACATCAAATACACCATGGAACACCGGAAAGACAAAAATCAACAAACTATACAACCCTCTAAAATTATTCAGAAGCCCACCAGAAAACTGGTCAGGGAGGCTGTCAATAAGCCCAAAATAATATTCTTCATATGTCTGAACTACAGCTTAGAGTGACAAGATGGAAGTCTGTTTTATGCAAAAAATAAAATAGTTAGGGTTAGAAATCTAAAGGTGCTTCAAATAAGTAGAAATTTAGGGGCGTGTGAACTTATACAACCGGGTTATTGTACATTTTTTATTACCCTAAAATAACTTTAATATATAAGTTGCAATTTCAATATAAAAGTGTAAAAGTTTCTGATTTGATTTTTCTTGTTTTCATTTATTACACAACAAAAACCTGCCATTTCAACAAAGATGTAAACTTTTTAAATCTATTACATATTTGTATGTTTCTATTTGATTCCTGGATTAAAATGTAATATATGTGAGAAGTTTATAAAATATCAGCTTTTACTATTAGTGTGAAGTAGAGTTATTTACTTACCCCTGTGAGAAGTATCATGTAAAACAACAGAGAGAAATGTAATGTTAGATAAAATACAATGAGAAAAACTTATGATTTACAGTCAGAACAGCTGATAAACAATCTTCACTCTGTGCTTTCAAAGATGTTCAGCTACAATTTTAACTATTTTAATAAAATAGAACAACAGATAGTGAATCATTATAAATAGTTTATATTAAATAATGAAAGACTTCATGAGGTGTTTTTACTCAGTGCAGTAACACAGATCTGTGATCAGCTGCTGAATAAAACACTCCATATGAAGTGAAAATGCTGAACATCACCATATTTTAATCACAAGCCCATACTGCTGATGGACACTGAACATACGCTGTGAGATTTGACCTGAAGTATGTCTCAAAACACTGCATCAGTTACCTCAAAGTTAATACAGTGTTAGTAATAAAAATGTAACATGATAAACTGTACTGTTATAATGTTCACAGGAATATTAATCTTATCATTGTTAGGAAAAAAGTTTTAGAGCTTTGACTCATGAATTACTGATTTGAGCTGCAGTACGTTACTCATCTGAATGAAGAAGTTCGCTCTTATTCTCCACTCATTCTGTCAGTGCAGTTCATTTAAAAACTAGTGACTGGTTAACCTTAACAAGCTACTGCTAGTGTTATCTAAAATCATACACACAATAAATTAGTATGAATCTGAATTAGTGTTAGCTGCCTTAGTCAACCTCATCAACACTGTCCTGTTAATTATCACCATATAAATCTTATAAAACACATTTATTGTAGGGAAAATAAGGAGGAGATATTAAGATGAACTGAGCTGATAAAAATGACTGTGGAGCTGTAAATTAAATAAAAGTTTGGATCATGTTCTATTCACTAACATGGGAACTGTACCGGAAATGGGGGTCAATTGATACTTCTGACTTTACTGCATTTATTGACTCTTCATTAAGTAGTTTCTCTCCATCTGATCCTTTAGAGACAAGGGTTTCCATGTTAAATTCTGTTCTCTTATTTGGCCTGGAATTATTTGCTCCTCAAAAGTCACGCTCTGTTTTATTTGTACGTCCTGCTCCTTGGTATAATGAAGATTTGTGTATGATGAAGACATCTTGCTGTAAAATGGAGTGATCAAATATGGAAAGATTGCTTACAAGAATATAAGGCTGGTATTGTTTCTGCCAGATCTGATTATTTATCTAATATGATTAATGACAATCAAGGAAATTCAAGACAACTTTTCAATTCTTTTAACAAATTGCTAAATCATTAAACTCTCACTAATGTTACTGCTTCTGATCATCTCTGTAATAACTTCCTGCATTTCTTTAGCACAAAGGTTGAAAATGTTCGTAGAGGTTTTTGTACTTCTACTTTATTGTCTTCTTCTTCTGTTTTTATTCCTTATTATTCTGGTTCTATGTTTTCAATATTTTCTACACTTGACACGTATTGTCTTTTTGCAGAGGTCTTTAAAATAAAAGCAGCCACTTCTTAGAACCTTGAGAACCTTGCTAATTTCGGTCCCATATCTAATCTCTCCTTTCTTGCTAAACTTTTGGAGCGAGTTGTTGCTACTCAGTTAATTTCTCATTTAACTGAGAACAATCTCTTTGAGCCTTTGCAATCTGGCTTTCGTAAAATTCCATAGTATAGAAACTGCCATGGTCAGGGTTACCAATGACTTGTTAACTGCTTCAGATGCAGTCTTTCAGTTTTGATCCTTCTTGATCTCAGTGCATCTTGAAACTGTTTTTGGTGTCTCTGATACTGTTTTAAATTGGTTTAAGTCTTACCTCAATGATCGGAAGCAGTTTTTTGCCATGGGTGGATTTAGATATGAGGTTAATGTTGTTCAATCTGGAGTGCCTCAGGGATCAATCTGTTATACATCTCACATTAGTCACTAGACAGATATACTTACACCAAAAGTCTTACTCATCAGCCAGACTGTGTTTTTTCCTCTACCTTTAACCTAAATGTGTGTAGTTTGGTTCTCAGTGCTGTATTTGACAGTGATGTAGTCTGATCTACTGGATATACAGAAATTGTAATAATTTAAATGTCACATTTAGTGTGTAATTTAATTTCCTCTCAGATGTAAAAAAAAAAAAAAGTATTTGATTGTTTCAGTTTAAACTGATATTTAGTCAATCTTATTAATCTCATTAATAGATAAATAAAGTTAGATAAATCCCTAGTTACTTAGTACCTAGTTAATTCAACTCAAATGATCTTCACTCCACATTAGCAGCCTGTATACTGAATCTCACACTGAATACTGAGTGTGTTTATGTACTGAGATGAGAAGCACAGATGATGATGTGGAGTTTATACAGTGTGGAGATCAGGAACACTTACACATAAATACTGTAATCTCTTCTGTTCTGTCTCCATCAGTGACCTGACAGAGGTAATATCCAAAATCTGACTCTGTACAGTTTCTCAGCTGTAAGGAGACGTTTCCTCTCTCCAGCTCCTGAGTGAACAGACTCACTCTGCCCTCATAACCTCTCCCCTCTGTCACCTTACTGTTCTTATAAACACAAAGACAGTCTGTCTCCTTAAACCACCGGATCTCCAAGTCAACAGCACTGATTTCAGGAGACAGACGACATGAGAGAGTGACAGCAGAGTCTTTAAACTCTGCTCTGGGAGCAACGAGTTTAAACTCATCTGTGTGGGAAAACACACACACACACACACACACACACACACACACACACACACACATACACACACACACACACACACACAAAATTAGATTAATCTTCAATCTTCAAATTATATTTATAAATTCGTTCCTTGAAATATAACTTACTGCTTGCAGTCGCCATCTTTATCTTTCTGTAGATTCAGACTAATAAAATCCTAAACACACACAAACACACACACACACACACACAATCACACACACAGATAGACAGAGAGAGAGACAGAGAGAGAGAGACAGAGAGAGAGAGAGAGAGAGACCTCATGTTTAACACAAATACATGATAAGAAGGTAAGGAATTACACACAATTGGATTAGTTTGAGATTAGCTTGTACTTTAGCATGATGCTAACTCTTCTTACCTTTCCTGTTCCTCATATAAACACATCTGATACTTTAACTGAAGTGTTTCCACATTTCAGAGCGCCACATATTCGGTATTTAACTCATTAGGGTTTAAACACCGTGTTTAAAATGTCCCCTGTCTACATATACACATATATTCCTCCTGTATCAGTCCGTTACAGCAGGAAGTGTAATGGCGCAGTGACTCTGTCTGAGAGTCGAAAACTATTTTCACTTTCACCTTCATTACAGAGAACTGAGACAAAGCTCCGCCCCTTCGCCTCTGATAACCACGCCCCCTGGGTTCAGCCTTATTAGGTCTTATTATATCAGACATGGGGACTCGAGTCATATGACTTGACTCGAGTCAGACTTAAGTCGCAAATTTGAGACTTGAGACTTGCTTGACAAATATTAAAAAAAGACTCCACTTGACTTTGACTTGACATTCATGACTTGAGACTTGACTCGGACTTGAGTTAAATGACTCGAAATAACTTGTTTTTTGTTTGTTTTTGAACGCACGCAAAAGCGTAATCTAACCACGTGACGCAGCAGGCAAGCAGAGGGAGCGCGCGCACTAACTAATAAACGTTAACAGTCGTGACGAAACGTGGAAGGCGCGACACCAAAAATAATTAAGTTCAGGTACCGTGATTTTGTGCAAGATGAGAAGAGAAGAACAGCAGAATGCGACCACATCGCTCACATTTGAGTGACAAAGTTCTATTTGATTAAATTTTTTGTAAGCGCAATGTAGTGTAAATGGTTGGTCACTGTTCATGTGGAAATGTCAGCTGTTTTGCAATAGCACTTATAATTGGTCTTCAGTGTTAGGCTTTGAGTGAAAAGCGTATGGATCGTTTATGGGGATGCACATATATATAAAAAAACATAAATATAAAAATAAATAAAAAAAACGTCGGAGTTACAAGCAGAGCCATATTCTTGTCTCGCATGCACACGCACACACATTCAATTTAAAGGGATAGTTCACCCAAAAATAAAAAAAATCTTTTATATTTTTCTCACCCTCATGATGTTACAAACCTGTATAAATTTCTTTGTTTAGATGAACACGGAGGAAGATATTTTAAGGAATGTTTGTAACCAAACCATTCATGACAGAACAGATCCTGACCTTCCTGGGGCCCTAAGCAAAATTCTGCTAAGGGGCCCTCCTACCTTATTATTTACTGAGGGATGTACATTCATATTGACCTGGCATTATGCTCATTCCAATGTAAATCCACTGGTTTCCATATTGCATTAATGTTGTTGTAACCTTGATTGAGAGACTATAAACATTGTCATTTAGGAGTGCTATCACGCTACTTTTTGTACTAGTCCCAACACAGATGTTGCTGTTGGAAAGCGCGCGTGTCATTTCGTGCACGATTGCATGCGCATATGAACGCATGTGCACGCGTGGAGCGGTTATCGAGCTGCCATTTATAAACACCGTTGTCCTTGGGCGTTTATTCACACGAATGTTCACGCAATAAATTTTTGTGTGACAGACAGGCCAAGAGATGCACTGGCAGCACTGTACAGCTAATTTAGCTAGTCAGATAGAGACTAGAGACAGAATCAACTTAACTTTATTGTTATTTGCTCTTGCTGACCTGAAGAAAACATAAGTTTACCTGATTGCTGTTCTCACATTTCACTCTCATTTTGTTTCTTTTTCTCTTTTCATGGCCAGATGGATAGCTCCGCTTTATATTGTCATCTACACTTTAAAGTTTAAACATTAACACGCGCTGTAAAATGAGGCAGGGGGCGGTGGGGCTTTACGTAATTTGCGGGGCCCTACGCAGCTTGCGTAGTGAGCGTATATGGCCGATCGACTCTGATTCATGAGCCCCATTCACTTCCATAGTATTCTTTTTTTCCCACTATGGAAGTGAATGGGGCTCATGAATGGTTTGGTTACAAACAGTCCTCAAAATATCTACATGTGTGTTCATCAAAACAAAGAAATTTATACAGGTTTGTAACATCATGAGGGTGAGAAAAAGATAACAGAATTTTCATTTTTAGGTGAACTATCCCTTTAATAAATAAATTACACTCACTCCAATCATCTCTCTCTCCCTCTCTCCCCCCAATAGTTAATTCACTTCAAGATTTGTGGGATTCAATAATTTACGTTTTTTGATTGACGTGATTGATTGTTGTTGTTATTCTGTTGTTAAAAAGGAAGGATCTAATTTAAGGATGTGTTCATGTCCCATTAAAAGGGAATGCCTGTTCAAAAAATGCCATTTGGTTGCAAAGTAACCATTGTACTTTTTATACATACTTTTTCATGGTCTTCTTCCATGTTTGAGGCATATTGAAATTTTTCATGCTTTTATGTTGGCCTTATTTCAGTTACATTTACATCGTAGGCTTTGTAGTTTTGTATTTTTTCTTTGATGTTTTATTGTATTTACAACTCACCTGGATGTGGACACCTTTTAAAAATAAATGCATATAATAATTTTTTGTTGCAAATAAAACTCTCATAGTCCATAAATACTGTAGATTTAACTTTGTTTAATATATACATTTGGTTAAATCATCAAACATCTGTATGACTTGCCAGTGACTTGCTTGACTCAAGCTACGACTTGACTTGACTTGCTTGACTCTCACAAAAAATGACCCGGACTTGCTTGAGACTTGAAGGTTAAGACTTGAGACTTACTTGTGACTTGCACATGTGTGACTTACTCCCATCTATGTATTATATACATGTATAATAATAATAATAATAAAAATAAATACATTTAGAAAATTCCCAAAACTTCAGAAACTGGTAGGTCTTTAGACGGTTTAGAGTGATGATGTAGACCTTCCTTGTACCTTGAGATTATTTTAAATCAAGAATACACATAAATGTTTTGTACAATACCTTGTTGATGGTTGTCTGTTTTTTCTAAGTGTTGTAAAATGTTTCTTGTGTAATTTGGCCCATTTCATTAGCGTGGCATGTGATTATCTATGTGGTTAACTACCTGTAAACCCCCCCCACACACACACAAAAAAAAAAATAATAATAATATAATTAAATTAGATCATTTGCAATCAACGCTAAGCATCAGGAAGAAATTCAGGCTTCCACACAACACAATAAAACCAGTCATTAACAGTTTTTATTTCTTTTCTAATACAATTTAGTAACTCCAGTTATGAACAGAATACAATGTGCATGTAGTGAGTTGTGAATTGTGAGTAGTAGGTTTTATTAAAAAAACAACGTGTCACAGCTCCTTAACTTAGCTCACCATGCACATTTTGAATGAATGCTTGCTTAAAGTTTAAGCATTTCTTTAATGAGGTTTGACCTTTAGATAAAAATTCTAATGTTCCTTTCCTTTGATTTCAAACCTTATTCCTGGGAAACCCTGACAATGTGAACTGATTTTTTTTATCCAAAATGATTCCAATTTAAATATTGTCAAAATTGAGTAGTTCACTAACAGACTATGTACATAAAGTCAGTTAACGTGTTTAATATCCAGATTTGAAAAAATCAAGCAGTTCTGCATGAGGCCCAAACCCTGATTTGTAACAAAACACAGTCATGGAACAAAAAAAGAACCAACACCAACAGAAAATCAAATAATGTTTTATAAAACCAAACCAAACCATAAAATATACTGAAGATCTGCAAGCACATTCAGGAATTCAGGATGGGGTGTTAGATCATGACTCCAGAAAGAACAGTCCAGTCCAAAAAAAAATCAGTAGTTACATGATTGATGATTGATGTTTTTGTCGTTACGGTTAAGGGTTATTTTAGCCATGTCTGGATAAAGACAGTCTCAAGTCTACTTTACTTTTGGTTGCTCTTAAGTGTTTTTACTTGTAAACGATGATTTGGATGATATCGAGTCAATTAGCATTTACTATTTGGTGAGGATTCAGAGTACCGAGTGATAAAGATCTGATCTCGTCATCTTAACTGCTTAGACTTACATGGATGACCGGTGGAGTTGAGTGAAAGATCTGTTTAGCCAAGAAGCAAGTGCAGATCCGGGTTCTCCTCTGGTTATACGGGTAAGATCTATTGTGACTCCTGGGTGGTGACCAGGTTGGTATCCACGACTTTGCATCATGTCCAGAGAAGGTACCAAATTAGGACAGTAAGCCTAGATGGTTAGTGGGTGTGGCTGAAGGGTGTTATATGTGAATACGTCAAACATTGCTTAGATTCTGTAGCAATCAAATGTCTCATCTTTTAAAAATAATATGTAGACAACACTGAAGACCTGAACTGAAGAACCTTTAAGATTATTAGCAAGATTTATTAGTTCAACTCATAATGCTAATGCGCTCTGGATGCTTATTCGAGATGATTCATCTGTTCAATTAACGTTGTGAGAGAAAACAAAACCTCACAGCAGGATCAAGGCATATGTGTCTCATGTTACACTGATTTAATTAGAATCAAATACATTGTTGGAAAAAAAAGTTCCATAAAAACAACAACAAAAAAAACCTACACTGAAGAAGAAAATGTGTGTTAAACTGATTTAAACACTTTCAGCCCTGTGTGAAATTCCAAGGTTTTCAGCAAAACTTGCCAGTGGAGATGGGAACAGGCTTGAAATGACTTGCTTGTTCCCCGCTTGGTTACAGGTTACGTGTGGTTGTGTCAAGCTCTCAAGATATCGATGAGAACTCCTTCAATAGAACATCCTGACTCAGGGTGTTGAGAGAAACGTTCTTCCTCACGTTCAGACTGATGGAGCGTACCAACTCCTTGAAGAATGCTGTTTCTTTGGGCTGCTCCGAATAGCGCTCGAATTGGTCCAAACCATCCTGCAGCTTCAGAGTCAGAGTGTCGTAGTTGGAGCGTACCACTTCCAGCACCTGATCTTCTGACAGTTGTGATATGTGGTTAACGGCGGCGTATGACTCGATCTTCGGGTTGAAATGGTTGATGATGGCTCGGACGTTAACCAGCGCGTGCGTGACTTTGCTCGCCGGTTCCTTCCACTGGCCGACGTTGGTGGAGACTCTGAGCACCATGCAATACAGGTTATCAAATACCTGGTGCATGCGTATGATCTCGTAATACAGCTCATCATAACTGCTGGCAGTTGGCAGGAATGTGTCTCCATACGTAATGAACAAGTTGAAGAGATGGACAACTTGTAAAGCCAATTGGAAGATGTTGTGTTTGGACAACAAAGTGGTTTCGTTCGACAGCAGGAACTTCAGCAAGTTAATGAGGGCTGTCCAAAGTTCCCTCCAAGTGTAGTGCAGCCGAATCCTACACTTCTTCTGATAACAGATGAGCTTGTGAATGATCTGAACACACCGCATGTAGAGATCCATAGGAAAGTCCTTCATCATGTGAGTGACGATGAACTCGACCATCAGGTCCAAGACGGCGCAGGCGAGAGGTCGAGACGGGATGTTCTTGTCTGCCGCTTTCTTTCTGTGCCTCATTGGCATTCGGTGCAAGTTTACTCGAAAGTTCATGTTATCATCGTGGAGGAAGGCGCCAGCGTACTGGTCCTCGGCTATACACGTGAGGATGATGAGGCACAGTCGGGCGCTGTTGAGTCGGTGTTCGTCTTTGGTGTCTTGAATGACGATGGAGGAATATTTCAAAAACGTGATCAGCAGGTTGCTCGTTTGAAGGTTGGGGTCCAGCGGCAGCTCAGGGTTGTGCATCACATCCAAAGAAGGAGGGGTGGTACCAAGCGGGGTTGTAGGAGTAGTCGGGGTGGGCGTGATCGGCGTTGTCGCAATGTCAATCTCCGGATGACTTTGTGCGAGAACAGTAATGAAATTCCTGTTCAGGTGAACTGCTTCATAGAGCGCGAGCAGGATGGCTTCGTTAGTCTGCACCGACAGCTTCTCGTCGGCGTCAGCGATAAACATACTGCCTACCATGCTGGTTAGTGTGGAAAAAAATCCCCCGTGGTTGTCCTCCTCTTTATCTTTGTACTGCCTGTTGTATTCTGTAAGAGCCTGCTGGATAACCATTCCCATCCCAGCCAGAGTTGGTTCGTCATCCACTATGGATAACTTCACAATGTATGGATTCACAGATTCATACTTCCTGTAGTTCACCAAGAGAGCCAAGAGAACGACGGCATCGTAGCCGTGCTGCGTGCGGCTCGACACGTCAGACAAGATCTGTAGAATGGCCTCGAATATGCTGTTGATCATGACGTATTCCAGGATGGTATTCTGACTGATGTTGTCCGTCACTGTAACCAGACAGAGCAACAGCTTCAGGCACAGGCTCTTCAGGCTCTCTGAGCCGTCTCCACAGAGCAAACCGTCTAAGCTTTCCATGAGATCCTTCATCCTGATCTCAGCTTTGTCGAATCCCACCAGCATGTTAATGATATCGAAGCCGGTAGCCGATTTGTTTTTGTGATGAACACCTCTGAAGAGCGCACAAAGGGTCTGCAGAGCGTTTACTACTTTAATCTGGTGATCTTCTTCCAAAGCCTGGACGCAGTGATGGAACAGGCTGTTAATGTTCTCCTTAATCATCATCACTTCGTCTCCATCCAGAGCCTCCAGCTTGTTTTCTAGATATTCCAGGTTCACCTTCATTAAAAACAGCTCGTCCCAGAAGCGAGGGTTCGCCTTAGCAGGATCGACTTTAGTGAATATTTCATCGTACATCAACACCACCTTCTCCTTCAGCGGCTTTTTAGACGACGACGTCCTTTTTAACAGCCCGGCTTTCTTCTCCTGGGCCATTTTGCTCCTCCACACGTTCTCACACGCAGTTAAACTTGTTTACTCATGACTAGCTCTTTACTCGGACGCTAGCTTTTTTTTTTTGTCGCAGGCTTTTCACTTCCGGCGTCGGCAAACGGAAGGTTGTTTTTTCCTTCGCTTTGCGTGACGTCATCTTCCTGCGATTCTCTCCATTTCTGGAGGATTCAAAATGGCGGATTGATAATAACACACAGACGGTTTGTTATTATTTTTGTCGGTTGTCGATGGAACCTCTCGTGTAAGTTGCGCTAATAAACGTTCATGCTGTGCATCTGTCTATCTGTCTATTTACATACATACACGTATATTGTTGTTATCATCCTCGCTCGTGCGCATGTTGTCGGAAACATCAATCAAACGTAAGCTCGTGCGCATTACTGTCGCTAGCTAGCCGGCTAGCTTTATTAGCCTGTTAGCTACCTTTCTTATTGATCCAGAAAGTCGCTTTAATCCGCGCGCATGAGCGCCACAGGTTTTAAAATGATACTATAATAAACAAAACAGACGAAATACGAACCTTTTGGAGTTTATTCGTGGCTTCGGCGTCTTTAACTGAGGCAGTTAGCTAGTTAGCTTGCTAGCTAGCTAAGTAGCTAACGGGACTTCCAAGGGAATGAGCGGTTCGTTACAGCTCAGGTTTTATATTTATCTAGAGCTTTCTGTTGTTTATTAGACACTTGACGTGTGTATTATGGGTGCACGATTATCTCTTTTTACTCTTTTGTAATATTTTCATTAGTTTTCTTTAACAGCAGCTCCAAATTACCTACTTGTAATAAATTGGACCCTACAGAATTGATTATTTTCCCATGACAACATCCCATGTTTAGTATATAAGGGATGCACACGTTTTAATGTTGGAACGTGTTCTGTACTTTTTTATTGACCTTTATTTTGTTCTTGGAATAATTACGAAACGTCTGTTAAACCTTGCAGACTTTTGTCTTGTTGCTACGAGTGGAAATTTCTCCTAAGGGTGCACAAACATTTGCATTCGACTGTTTTACTAGAGACCGATTTAACTGTAAGACTTTTGTTCTTTTCAGTTACAGTCATTATGGCAGACAAAAAAAGCAAGTCTACAGGAGTAAAGAGGGTGCTGACCAAAAAAGAGCAGGAGGAGCTGAAGAAAAAGGTCGGCGTCTAACGAAACGCATGGTTGAACATCTACAGATGTAGATCGATACCTCGTTTATTCCTAGATTTAGAAGATTCATGCAGAATTCAGCTGACAAGTGTTCTGTTCATTCAGGAGGAAGAGAAGGCCGCTGAAGTGTTCGAGGAGTTCTTGGCATCTTTTGATGGCAGTGAGAAGAGCGGAGTGAAGACGTTTGTACGAGGAGGAATTGTGAACGCCACTAACGGTGAAGTACCACATTGTTCTGGAAATTGACATACACACCTTTCACTCTGACTGACAGGCACAGGACACACCTCTTGCACTGTGCCTGACACACAGGCCATGCCTCCTGCACTGTGACTGGCACACAGACCACGCCCCCTGCATTGTGCCTGGCACATAGACCACGCCCCCTGCACTGTGACTGACACACATGCCACACCTCCTACACTGTGACTGGCACACATGCCACACCTCCTACACTGTGACTGGCACACATGCCACACCTCCTACACTGTGACTAGCACACATGCCACACCTCCTACACTGTGACTGGCACACATGCCACACCTCCTACACTGTGACTGGCACACATGCCACACCTCCTATACTGTGACTGGCACACATGCCACACCTCCTACACTGTGACTGGCACACATGCCACACCTCCTACACTGTGACTGGCACACATGCCACACCTCCTACACTGTGACTGACACCCAGGCCACACCTCCTACACTGTGACTGACACCCAGGCCACACCTCCTACACTGTGACTGACACCCAGGCCACACCTCCTACACTGTGACTGGCACCCAGGCCGCGCCTCCTACACTGTGACTGGCACCCAGGCCACACCTCCTACACTGTGACTGACACACAGGCCACACCTCCTGCACTGTGACTGACACACAGGCCACACCTCCTACACTGTGACTGGCACACATGCCACACCTCCTACACTGTGACTAGCACACATGCCACACCTCCTACACTGTGACTGGCACCCAGGCCACACCTCCTACACTGTGACTGGCACCCAGGCCACACCTCCTACACTGTGACTGGCACACATGCCACGCCTCCTACACTGTGACTGACACACAGGCCACACCTCCTGCACTGTGACTGAACACAGGCCACACCTCCTACAAAGCATGTGTGCTGTGATTTATCTCTATGCCTTTCCTCTTTCCGCTACAGACGAAGAGGCAGCCGAGGTGAAGAAGAATAAACTCTACAGACCCTCCTCGAAATTCACTCCCGTGTCTCAGAATGTGTCACCATCGTCTACAGAATCTAAAAGATCTGTGAGTATCTGACTTTAAGGTCTGAAGCTCCCAGTTGCACATTGTAGCTGTTTTTGGAAATGAGAATGCAAATCAGAGAACAGGTATAACAGTTAGGGAAATCTGCTGAAATGCTGTGGGACATTGAGCTCCAGCCAAACACACCTGCATGTACAGTGTGAAATACATCACTGTTTTTATGGGATTTAGGCAGGATGTGTTTAGGTGTAACGTGTCCAACCCCGGTGATGTCACATCGTGTGTGTATATCATACTGTGAATTGTTCCATCACAGGTCGCTAAAAAGAAAACAGAAGAGAAGAAGAAGAGCAACCTGGAACTATTTAAGGAGGAGCTCAAGCAGTGAGTGATGAGCCGTAATTTTAAACACAAACACACACACACTCTCTCTCTTCTGTTTCCCCCAGAGCTTCTGACTTTTTTCCAGCCTGAACAAAGAACTTCTTTAATAAATCATTTAATGAATTTATTGTTAACTGAAAGGCAAGTGAGGTGCGGTTAGTTCTAAGAGAGCTGAAAAAACGAACAACCTGTCACATGTCTGTCCCGTGGACGTTGCTTTGTTGAGGATTGAAGTTCTAAACAAAACAGGGAAAAAAGGCAGATTTAAAAAACACTTCATTTTTCTTTGTAATTATATTTCGGATGATCCGAATGAATTTATTACGGTGATGTAATTCTTTTGAGTCTTTCTGTGTCTGATAGAATACAGGAGGAGAGAGAGGAGCGCTACAAAAGGAAGAAGAGCGACCCAGGAGGAGCGCACACAGATGTGGACCTACCACTAACACGGCGCTCAAGTGAGACCCCACACACACACACACACACACACTTTCTCTCACTTGCTTTTAGCGCTTTAGTTTAATAATTTTTGTGTGTTATATATGTTTTTATATAACATGGTGCTACTGACTAATGTTAATAAATAACTACTGATTACCAGAGATACTAATTACCAGAGATAATCTGGAAGAAATAATCTGATCAAGAGATTAATATTTCATGTGTATTTCCTGACCATAATATTATAAGTAGTGGTTTATAACATCATTCTTATATTTTTATTATTATAAAAAAAAAAAGTCAAGTTTGGTACATGACTTTTCTTCATGATAATATAATAAATAAAACAGACGAAATACGAACCATTTAGAGTTCATTCGTGGCTTCAGCGTCTTTAACTGAGGCAGTTAGCTAGTTAGCTTGCTAGCTAACGGGACTTCCAAGGGAATGAGCGGTTCGTTACAGCTCAGGTTTTATATTTATTTAGAGCTTTCTGTTGTTTACTAGAGGCCCGATGTATGTATTATGGGTGCACGATTATCTCTTTTTACTCTTTTGTAATATTTTCATTAGTTTTCTTTAACAGAAGCTCCAAGTTTTGTACATGGCTTTTCATCATCAGCTCAAGTTTTATTAATGCAACAGACTTCAAGTTGGTATGTAAAAAGACTTTCTGTTTTTTTGTGTTTTTTCTCCCCCCATCCGTTTTCTTGGCAGTATTTGACGATGATCCCACGGTGCCCACTACGACTAACCTTTATATCGGCTGCATCAACCCCAAGGTAGGCACAACCTGCACATCACTGATCCCCGAATAACGAGGGTAGGGTGAGTTACGGATGCCTCAAGTCCCTGTGTAAGTCCCTGAGAAAGTCTATAATATAAACCTGTGATTTACAGAATGGGGAATGAGCTTTGATGTGTGCTGTGGATTGTGTAGATGACGGAGGAGATGCTGTGTAAGGAGTTCGGGAAGTACGGTCCGTTAGCCAGCGTTAAGATCATGTGGCCTCGGACGGAGGAAGAGAGGACGCGAGTGACCAACCGTGGCTTTGTGGCCTTTATGACACGGAAGGATGCAGAAAGGGCGCTGGCCGCTTTAGATGGTAACAAGATTTACAATTCATTTTACTGAGAATCTGTTCAGCCTGAAACCAGACCCGTTTACTCAGATGAGGTCAATCAGCCATGACGCCGTCGTTAAGTTCGTATGTTGAAATAAGGGACGCTCTGAATGGGTGTGTCTTCATGTCCAGGTCTTACATTGTTGGCTCCGTAGATGGAGGTCTTTAAAAAGAAGGACAGAAGAAGAGATGGTTAATGAGGAGCTCTTAATGCTCAGTACGGCAGCTCTTATCACATCCTACCTCTCAGTGCAGGACAGAAGTGTGGGGCCACCTAGTTGTTTCTGCTCGCTGACCAGTCTGGATTTTATATAGTTATGGACCACTTTGCTTCAGAATTTATAGTGAAACATATAAACATTCAGGTGGCTGTGGTGTGGACAGACGTTACAAGGCCTGAGTTCACCAGCTATCGTTAACTAACCCTCTTATGATCATAAGCTCATTCTCTTTGTCTCTGATTTTGCCTGCAGGGAAAACGGTGATGGGTTTTGAGATGAAGTTGGGCTGGGGGAAGGCTGTGAGAATCCCGCCTCAGCCCCTGTACACTCCTGTAGGAGTGCTGAAGCCCACGGCTCCGCCTCCTCCCTCAGGCCTGCCCTTCAACGCCCAGCCCCGCGACCGCTTCCGCAACGACTTCTCCAAATCGCGCAGCCGCACGTCCGACGACTTCTACAAGGTAACAAAAACTGCGGTCGCCGCTCAGGGGCGTGGCACCAATCATGCCACGCCCCTTGTTCTATTGAGTGCTTGATAAAGCTTTCATAAGCAGTAGTGTCAGAAGTAGGACAGATTTATTCAAGGCTGTTTTTAAATGCAGTCGTAGGTTCGTAGTCATAAGTGATCTTGGAGTCTGTATTGTAGAAACCCGGTGTAGGTAGGATGCAGTTTTTATTTTTAATGATAACAAAACAAAGAACTACAAATAAATAAATAAATAAATAATAATACAAATGTATCCATAAGTTAAAATCCTATTAGACACCCTGTACATTTTTACTTAATTATCCCTGTATTAGGGATTTATTTTATTTATTTATGTTTCCCTCTCATTGGTCCAGCTCACTTGTCCTTGGGTAAGTGGTATTAACTCTTCTTCACCTACATAATAAGTCTAACATGATGGATATGATTAGGATTAGGCCAGTGAGGATGTGTTGCAGTGTTGTGTATGGTTTGATTATTTAACCAGCATAAACTTACGTTATTGTTTGTATCTTCATCACGTGGTTTGACGTCACGAACAGACTCTGTACGACGCCATAGTGACAGTGGTTATCCCATCAGAAAGGTACACGCTCTTTATCCATTTAATATCACAGCATGACTCAGAAAAAAAACAACCACACACACACACACACACACTCACACTCACCCCACAACACTTACACACACCCACACTTAGACCAGAACAATACTCCCACATGGCAATGACTAACATTAAAGGTAGTACATGGTCTTTAATGAATGACTGTAATTACTGTTATAGAGCTGCAGTGCAAACAAAACACACAACGAAAGTGGAGTCAGGCGTATTGTAGACGCTGTGTGGATGAAACACGTTAGAGAGGACTGTACACTGTACGGTGATCCGCACACACAGCAAAATCAGCCTCGTAACAGACACCTCGAAATTACAGTTAACAGATAATCAGCTGCCAAATTCAGACCTTCTGCGTCAGTTCTCACTCAAGAAACGTCACTCAAAAAAAGTCGAGGTTTAAATTTGGTACAATTGACCATTTTTTTTTCGACTCTCTGATAATAACGGACACCCTGTAAACCACACCCTCTTTCTATTCTTTCTTTTTCTTATTTTTTTTTTCCTCCTTCTCGCTTTAATATTATATATTATTATAATTATTATTATTATTATTATTATTATTATTATTACTGTTTCTATGCTAAAAATATCCCGGCTGTGTTTGTTTCATCTCTCAACACATTTGGCAATATTTAAAATAACCGATATGATGATACAAGACAATTATTAGAACTGTCAAGTAAAGTATTGTGCATTGCTTTACCTCCTGGAAAGAGGTGTGTTTCTTGCATAAAACCGCAGACCGAATGGTCTTTTTTTTTTTTTTTTTTTTTGTCGAGAGCCTCCGAGTAATCCAGGCTTTTTACAAACCATCTTAAACTTAACTTAAAGATCTATTAGTCAGTATTAGTCTAACAAACGGAAATGACGTTCGTGGTGCTCGGGGGTGAGACAGAGCTGACATATCTATAGAGGACCGGATGAAGGAGGGAGGGGGGGGAGGAGTGTACACTCATTCATGCTCTCATATCCTTTGTCTTTTGTGCGGCCCAGGAACCTGCTGTGCCTCATCCACAGGATGATTGAGTTTGTGGTGAGAGAAGGTCCCATGTTCGAGGCCATCATCATGAGCCGAGAGAAGAACAACCCAGACTTCAGGTGCGTGGGAGTCGGAGCTTGAGCTCCGTTCTGTTAGTCACACTCTTGGTATATTCTTATTAAAATGTTGGTGAAAATGTATCATTAAATGCAAAGTCATTATGTGACACAAACTGATTTTTTCTAAGCAGGCAGAATTTAGGGCGAAGCGTCGCGTATTTCAGTCGCTGCTCGTCTGGGGGACACTAAAGTAATTGTTCAGCTGAAGTCTAGATGAATGAGATGTTGTGATTTGTTTAGTCACACGGTGTTCTGTTCATTTCACAGATTTCTGTTTGATAATAAGTGTCAGGAGCATGTGTACTACAGATGGAAGCTCTTCTCTATACTGCAGGTACACACACACACACACACACACACACACAAAATCTACCTCATTTCTTTTTCATGAGATTGAAACCCCTCTCTCTCTCTCGCTCTCTTCCTCTGTCATTGTATTCACACTTTCTTTTTCACCACCCCTTTATGCTTCTCTCTCTTTTTTCAATTATCTGTCTCCCTCTATCTTTGTTTCTTGTCCCTTACATGTCTTTCACTGCACCTCTCTCTCTCTCTCTCTCTCAGGGTGAAAATCCGAGCGAGTGGAAGACGTCGATGTTCCGAATGTTCCGGGGCGGCTCTCTTTGGAGGCCCCCTGTCCTCAATCCCTATCTCCACGGAGACGAGGAGCCTGAGGACGACCCCGTCCCTTTCCAGGAGGAGGAGCTAAAGAAAGGGCAGCTCAAACCTGAGTATGTGTTACATCATCACACCTGAATCATGAACGCTGTGTGAAACGGATCGAGGTGTTGGAGGAAGATTGATATGAGTGTGTGTGTGTGTGTCAGGCACAGGGAGCAGTTAGAGGTGCTACTGAGGGGTTTAACCCCCCGTAGGGTGGAGATCGGTGATGCCATGCTCTTCTGTCTGGAGAGAGCAGAGGCTGCAGAGGAGGTGGTGTCCTGCATCGCTGAGTCACTCTCTATGATACAGACGCCACTGCAGAAGAAGGTACACACACACACACACACACACATTTGTGTATTGATTATACATCAGATCAAGATCCACACAAGCAGCTCACAAACATCTGATTACTTTTGAATGCTTTAACACTAACAGTTATTTTCTGACTAGAAACAGGACTATTTGAAGTACTCAGTACTTTAGAGTAGCAGTATAAAGATCCTCAGAAAGAACGCACACATCTTTCCCTGTAAAGTGACTCGAGAGTTCGTATTTCCTTTAAATCTAACGTTAAATTAATTAGTTGTTTTGCCGTGCAGGTTGCGAGGCTTTACCTGGTGTCAGACATCCTGTACAACTCCAGTGCCAAAGTCTCGAACGCATCCTACTACCGTAAATAGTAAGACCCACCTCTTAATCTGTCATGCTTCATACAACCATCTACGCTTCCGTACGTGTTCGAATAAACGCCGTGTCTCGTCCATGTGCAGCTTCGAGTCGAAGCTGCCGCAGATCTTCAGCGACATGGGCGAGGCGTACCGGAACATCCAGGCCAGGCTGCAGGCCGAGCAGTTCAAGGTGAATGCAGAAACACAAAGAAACCTTCGTTTTAAACTCTTCTCGTTTGTTCACCAGCTGTTGTCCTTTTCTCTCTTTCTCCAGCAAAGGATCATGGTTTGCTTTCGTGCCTGGGAGGACTGGGCCATCTACCCAGAATCCTTTCTGATCCAGCTGCAAAACATCTTCCTGGGACTCATGAAACCAGGAGAGGAGCTGCCCGAAAGGACAGAGGTGACCTACGAGCTCGAGATCGCTGGCACTTGTGTTCTCCTTAAACGTTTATATGTACACCAATCTGGACCAAGTAGATTAGTGTAAACTTTGTGCATCACAACGTTATTGTTACAAATGGCTTCTGCGTAATTTAGTCCTGTCTCTTATAGGCTGCCTCTCCGGATCTGGACGGCACTCCGTTGGACGGCGTTCCTCTGGACGGGGCGGAACTGGACGGGACGCCGCTAGACGACCTGGACGGATCTCCCTTGGCCTGGGAGCCGTCGTCCATCGACGGCGTCCCCGTGGACGATATCGACGGCGTCCCATTGGGGCCTGTGCTGGACGACATTGACGGCGTGCCACGTGAGTGCGACAGGAAACACTCAGCGTTCAGACGTAATGAGCAAACTGACAATTCCTACTTACTGCGGTCAAATCTGAGGTGAAACCTACACGATGCAGATCCACTGCTGACTGAAACGAACGTTTAACATCCTGTTATGGAGACGAGCATCATCGAAACGTGAAATAAAAAAAATAGTTTTATTGCACCAGATTTAATCGATTATTAATTATAGCACAAATAATGGAATTTTCCTTCCTTCGTTTCCAAAAAGCTAAATGTTTGCTAAAGGTGGGAAACTTTCCCTCCCTCCCGCTCTCTCTCGCCCTCTTTCAGTGGACGAAGGCTTGGACAAGACGTTACCGAGCATTGCCTTGTCTAAGTGGGAGCGTGTGGATGACGTGGAACAGTCAGGTAACTATAAACTCTCTGCACACTGTCATCATCATCATCATCATCATCGTCGTCATCTCTTTACCGCTCAGTTTTGACTCCCCTTTTTGATCCCGCAGCTAAATCCAACTCCGAGGATGAGATGATTATGAGGTAAACGTCGGTTTCGTATCTTTACCTTGACACTCCTGCTCCTCCACTGCTATCACTTCTTTTAATCTGTTAACCTCCCGCAGCGGCTCGAAGGAGAACGAAGCCGACTCGGACGACGACAGCAGCAGCGACGATGCGGCGAGCCCCAGCAGGTTCGAGGGGGCGGAGTTTAAAAGCAGCCTGCGCAACTTCGAGATGTCGGAGAGCAAGCGGAGCCGACTCAGAGAGCTGGAGGTGAGACGCTGAAATACCAGTAGGCAGCGGAGCAGGAATAGTGAATGTGTGCATTATGTGAACTCTGTGTGTGTGTGTGTGTGTGTGTGTGTGTGTGTGTGTGTGTGTGTCAGGTGAAGGTTATGAAGTTTCAGGATGAGTTGGAGTCGGGGAAAAGGCAGAAGAAATCCAACATGAGCCTTCAACAGCAAGTTCAACACTACAGAAACAAACTGCTACAGAAGGTACACACATGTATACACACACACACACACACACACACACACACACACACAGCGCTTTATCTATATTTTTTCTTTGCGGAACATTTCTTCACTTGTGGTAATTGTTTTTCATTTAAACCAATTCTCCAGCTGTTCATTTCTGACTGCGGTTCAGCTGTTGCTCGGTTTTTACAGCGACTTCCGGAAGTTTCTCAACTTTCCTTTGTGAAAATCATCTTTTCCTGCAGGAGTTCGATAAGGACGAAGTGGAAAAGTGGGAGAAGTCGTCAAGCAAACAGAAAGACAAGGCGAAGAAGGACGAGCGGCGCGAACGAGCGGAGGACAAGAGCAAAGGAAAAGAGAGGGATAGAGAACGGGACAAGGAGAGGGATCGAGAGAGGAGCAAGAAGAGCGAGGACAGAGAGAGGAGCAGGGGACGGAGCGGGGAAGGGGAAGAGAAGACAGAGAGGTACACACACACACACACACACACACACACACACACACAGCAGATGTTATTAATGCTGGAGCCACAGCTGTTGGAATTCTTCATTTTGATTGGCCAGATGTTTTATAATCTTAACGTTAAACTCGACTGCGTTTCATCACGACGTCACCGATCGATTATTTTCCTGTAACAGCACCACACGCTTATGATACGTCATATATTCTAACACACATGCGTATCGTGAGATGAAGCCCAATATAAACATCTCCTTCTGTGTCTGCGCCTTTAGGACGAGGTCCCGTTCTCCACGGAAGTCCAAGCGTTCCCGGTCCCCGTCTCCACAGCGCAGGTCCAGGCGCTCCTCGTCCCGATCTCCGCACCGCTCGCACAAGAAATCCAAGAAGAGTAAACACTGACCTCTGAGACCTCGTGTTTCTCAAGCAGCTTGAGGGACTGCACACGTGAACTGCTCACCACACACACACACACACACACTCTGTATAACGCTTCTCAACTGGACTAGGCCCAGGAGCTACTGTCTGTCTGTCTCCCAGAATCCTCCTCTTCGTGGCTGCTCTGATTCTAGGCGTTGGCCGATTGTTTTTTTTTTTTTTTTTTGTAACATGAAGTCGAATCATTTATTTGTACAGGTGTCTTAGTTTTGTTCTTTTAAGGAACGCCCCTCTGTAAAGATTTACGACGATTGTTCGCACAGTCTTTACAAATAAACATCTCTTGGTGGTAAATGTGATTCAGACCGTGTGGATTCCATCTCGCTGTAGAATAAAAACCCCCAGACTTCTACACGACCCCTCATCAGAAACTTCAGACATAATGAATATGCAAATCGGAAACGCCCGTGACCCTCTATGCTCCGCCCACTTCCACTGGTAGACTGGAGGAGTAACAATTTGAGTAACTATTGATTTTATTTGTCTATAGGAATTTTTTCATTCCATGTAATTCGGTAATGACGTGGTGTCGGTGGAGGGCGGAGTCACGGAGTCGTTTCGGCGTCGTTTCGTAAACGAGCGCTCGATCAAACATGACCCAATAAACCACAGAAACTCTGACCAGGATAAAGCTGTTACAGAAGACTGGAGGAAGAAGAAGAAGAAAAAAGACAATAGCTCATTTGCCCAAGATTTCCTCATTGTCCATGAAATCCTTTATACTTTATTCTTTCATGAATCCTTTAAAAAAAAATAACAAAGTGGTTCGATTTATTTTTTTCTTTGTTTTTTTTTTTTTTTTGTACAAGCAAACAGTAACACTGATAAACACCCAAAACTGAAAGTGTGTGAAAAGCTCAAAACAGAATGAAGAGGAAGCGAATAGGAACTGGTGTGTGTGTGTGTGTGTGTGTGCTGCTAGCTTACATCACTGATCAGATATGAAACTGTAATGTAGGATACGTGGCTTAAACTTAACATTTAACACACAGTGTAAAACCGCAGCAGAAAGAAAACCTGTTTTCGTGTTTAGGGAAGAAAAATTCGATTTTTGTCCATTTGATCAAAAAAATCGTACATTCTCTCTTTGTAACGACGTCTGAACCGTTTTTCTGGTCAGGTGGAGGAGATAAACGACGTTTTGTACCCGTAACCATGGAAACAAACCAACAACCATCGCCGAACTTAACTGCAAATCGGGAACAAAAAAAAAAAAAAACGACTGCGACTCAGCAGTCATCCAGACCAAAGAAAAACACTGCAGCACCTCTGGACCTCGTTCACGTCTATATAACTAGCGCGCTAGCTATGACTAATCCCAAACCTTCTACGCAGATGTTCTACAGCAGGCATCTGCACGTAGCATCTTGTTCGTTTAGACTGATTTCCATCGGCAAATTACTCGAGATTTATTAAAGCTTGTTAATTTCACCAGATTGTTGACCGTTAACGCTTCATATTTATGACTTTGGAGGGAAAAGTTCCAAAGCAAACAGCAAATAGAAAGGTTTGTGTGTTAAACTGCTGCATTGGCTGAGCTGCATTAGTGGAAAAGTGAGTACATGCCCACTGGAGTTGTGGATAAACGCAAATCTGCTGTACCGTGAACCCGCCTGCTGATTTCCAACGAAACGGCGTTAATAATGAAATTGTTCCTGTACGAGTTAAAAATCGGCGCCGAAAATCTTTGTAAACGTAGCACGAGTTTCTAGTTCCCTGTACACACTTTATTAAAAGCTTGATAACTGAGGCCTGTTGTGTGTCATGGTGCTGTGGGTCAGTTAGATCTCATCCCCATTGCACTGAGAACATTCTGGATTTTTTTTCCTCAAAACCAACCTCGTTTTGTAAATTACCGCCGTCTGTCGAAAGAAAAGAAGAAGAAGAAAAAAAAAAAAAAAGACGGAAGATAAAACGGAGTGCGTCGTGATCTGGAACCGTTCCTCGATTTTCATCCTTTTCCCCCCATCAAAGTCCTGCAACATCTCCACTTCCTGGGTCCCTGTTCCCTGCAGAGAGGGCGGGGCATAGCGATGACCCCCGCTTCACCCTCTCAGAGCACTCGCCAGAAGCCGATCGGTAGACGAAGGAGGAGCTGTGGGTGGGGTTTATAGCCCTCTGATTAAAGACATACGATAAAGTGATACTAGTGGAATCATCTGTTTTTAAAACAAAGCTGCTTTTTTTTTTGTTTGTTTGTTTTTTTGTTTTTAATAAACAGTCTGTCGGATTAAAAGCGCTCAGTATTTTTTCACGTTGACGAACACTTTGATGGCGCCTGTGAAGTCGGCAGAGAGGAGAACTTCCGTGTGATCTGTTTTTAAAGCTCCTAGAAGGAAAGAGAAAGAGTTGCGGTAAACTTTTATTATGGTAACAACGGCAGTGCGACGCAAGTAACCATGGTTACAATCGTTACCTGATGGGATGGGCTCCGATTCGTCGGAGACGTCGCTTTTGCATTCTGTGTCGGGTTTCTCCGCCCCCGGCTCCGGAGGCACGATCAGATCCGGGTGCGGGGCAAAGATGGCCGACGTCACGACTGCGTTATGGGCTGTGAGACAAAACGTTAAACGGGACGTCTATTAGACTAATGTTGAATATTACCAGATAACAGCTCTGTTGGATATTTGTTCTATCCTTGCCCATGACCACAGCTTTACCTTTAATTCCTTCCCAGAAGTCATTGCGGTCCCTTCGTACAGAGGTGAATTTGCTCAGGTCGTGGTACGTGCTCCAGATGTACACGTATTTATCCTCGGAGCCGCTCACGATGAACGAGTAATCGTGACTGACAGCGAAAATGATTCGAATCAATACACTGACATTGATATTTTTGATAGAACTCACGAGACTTTAACTCATCTGTATCTCATCACATCATCAACGTTTCAGCTCCTCACCTGAAGCTAGCTTTGATCTGACTGCTGCTGTTCACGTAGCCTTTGTACTTCATGGACAGCGAAAGGTCTCTCAGGTCATACAGACGAATGCGCGAGTCGTTTGATGTCACCAGGATCTGTTGGGGTGAAAAGAAAAACGTCGTCTCGGTCACTACACACACACACACACAGCAGTATAAAATGTGTGTGTACTGTGCATGTTTAAGACTGCCGTGGTACCTTGTTCTCTCCAGGCAGAGGCTCAATGCCGGTAATTTTGCGGCCCACGCGGTTCCTACCCCTGGTGGAGCGCACGTGGATCTGCGTGTGGTACTTAAGGCGCTGCCGTATAAACAAACACAAAGGAGAAAAAAAATGAAACAAAGCCAAATCGCTTTAGTATTCCAGGCATATGCTCATCACATGGCATGTAGCTGTTATCAGTGTAAACAGCTCACGGCCCTGAAACACACACACACCTGTAACAAAATGTATAACGGGACATCCGTGACGTGGGCTGGGAAATGTTCTCTCTAGAACACGTGTCTCAGTGTATTATTATGCTAACTTAATGTCCAATAGCATGTGCACCCTGACCATCACACCCATGTGTAGTTCTTCCCCAAACTGTTTAAGATCCCTGTTCAAACCCTGCACTAGCATGACAACGTCCCTGTGCACAAATCACAGCAGCTCCATACTCTGACTCAACGCTACTGAACACCTTTGGGATGAACTAAAACTCATCTCCTGAGTCTTCTTGACATCTCGACATCAGTGTCTGATCTCGCTAATGCTCTTGTGGCTGAATGAAGAAAAATCCCCACGGCTGCGCTCCAAAATCTAGCGGACAGCCTTATAAAAGCAATAAAGTTCACCAAGCAGATATACAGTAGGTGTGATGGTCAGGGGTGCACAAACTTTAGCCCATACAGTGTTGTGCCTACTAAAGTGAAACACACAAACACCTCGGTGTCGTAGAATATGCAGCGTCCGTCGTAGGTGCCGATGACGGCGTATTTGCCGTTCTGGCAGAAGTTAGCGGCGGTGATGAGGCGCGTCTGGCCGTCCACCTCGTTCCACAGAGCCACCTTCTTATCCGGGATGTTCCACAGACGCAGCTTACCGTCCAGAGAGCCGCTCAGGAAATAGCGGTCGTCCTACTCAACAGAGACACAGACACACGTTACAGACAGTCGCTTACTCGCGTGGTCGCGGACGTCAGAACCGGACACACACTCACTCTGGGATGGAAGGCGATCGCTGTGACGAAGTCGATGTGCTGGAAACAGCAGAGGCACTCTCGCCTCGATATGTGCCACAAACGCACCGTCTTATCCATGGACGACGACAACAGGAAGTAGTTCTGTGAAGACAGGAAGCTGTTGATCAGAAGTGATTATCGAATGTAAACTAACTCAGCTCTACAGAACATTCTCCTACGGGGTTGGGAAACATTTTGATAATTACTAGTTTGTGTTTATGGGCTATGAATAATTGTGAGCAATCAGTGATACGATCAGAGTCTGGATTGTTTCCAGTTTTCACTGCGTTTCTACTCCTAAGAAGAATGAATGAATGAATGAAACTAAAATAACAACCAGGAGAAAATGGAGCTGTTGTCAGATCCTCACCTTAGACCAGGAGAGATCGAGAAGGTCAGCTGTGTGGCCTTTATACTTGCAGAAGGGAATCTGCCTGAAGGGAACGTTTCTGTCCTCGAGGTCCGAGTCCTCCGCTGCTGCTCCCGCCAGCTGACACGCAGGAAAGAGAGATCGTCTATGTTTAGGTTTACATTTACGCTCGTTTAGATCGACTCACTTATGGGAAAAGAATCCATTTATTTCCAGTGTATATAACTACAGGGACAAGCATCTGATTCATTAAAGATTCGGCCAATTTTTAGATAAACCCCTGAGTTTGTTGCTTTATATGTGCTTGTAAGGCTGTGTGTGTGTGTGTGTGTGAGATCTTACCCCTCCTTCAGTGTCAGACTTGGATGAGCACAGACTCTCTTGAGAAGGCGAAGGTGACACACGACCTGCAGCAATAGGGTAGAACATGCTATACAGTACAGAATAAAACACACCGTGTTGTGCAGTTATAGTAAATAAATCAACAACAAAAAGGTGAGATGATGCAGAGTTTCTTCTGATCACTGAACAATTTATTGTCTTTTAACAAAACTTCACCCTGAAGTGATTTAGTACTTTTAAAGTGCAGCAATTTGGCAGTTAGTGAGACACACACTCACACTCACTCACACACTCACTCACACACTCACTCACACACTCATTCACACACTCATTCACACACTCATTCACACACTCATTCACACACTCATTCACACACTCATTCACACACTCACTCACTCACACACACACTCACTCACACACACACACTCACTCACACACACACTCACTCACACACACACTCACTCACACACACACACACACACACTCACACACACTCACTCACACACACACTCACTCACACACACACTCACACACACACACACACACTCACACACACACACACACACACTCACTCACACACACACTCACACACTCACACACACACTCACTCACACACACACTCACACACTCACACTCACTCACACACTCACTCACACACTCACACACTCACTCACTCACACACTCACTCACACACTCACTCACTCACACACTCACTCACACACTCACTCACACACTCACTCACACACTCACTCACACACTCACTCACACACTCACACACTCACTCACACACTCACTCACACACTCACTCACACACTCACTCACTCACTCACACACTCACTCACACACTCACTCACACACTCACTCACACACTCACTCACACACTCACTCACACACACACTCACTCACACACTCACTCACACACTCACTCACACACTCACTCACTCACACACTCACTCACTCACACACTCACTCACACACTCACTCACACACTCACTCACACACTCACTCACTCACACACTCACTCACACACTCACTCACACACTCACTCACACACACACTCACACACACACTCACTCACACACTCACACACACACTCACTCACAATCTGAAGACCCTGCATGCTTAGTTTTTGATCAAAATGTATTTAACCCTTTTGTCCATTAGGTGGCGTAGTTTCCCTACTTTTTTGGCCATATCTTTATCTGTGTTTCAGCTAAAGGAATGTTTTTTTTTGGG